>NC_133333.1:155221600-155521600 GCF_042186555.1 Aquarana catesbeiana
ATGGTGCTAAATAGATGGATATTCTTGAGCAAAACCTGTACCACTCCATGTGTGATTTGAGGCTAGGACAGAGGTTCACCTTCCAGCAGGACAATGACCCCAAACACACTGCTAAAGCAACACTTGAGTGGTTTAAGGGGAAACATGTAAATGTGTTGGAATGGCCTAGTCAAAGCCCAGACCTCAATCCAATAGAAAATCTGTGGTCATACTTAAAGATTGTTGTTCACAAGCACAAACCATCCGACTTGAAGGAGCTGGAGCAGTTTTGCAAGGAGAAATGGGCAAAAATCCCAGTGGTAAGATGTGGCAAGCTCATAGAGACTTATCCAAAGCGACTTGGAGCTGTGATAGCCGCAAAAGGTGGCTCTACAAAGTATTGACTTTAGGGGGGTGAATAGTTATGCACATTGACTTTTTCTGTTATTTTGTAATATTTGTTGTTTGTCCAGAGATGGGTAACAAAAATGATTAAATGTTTTATCTCCAAAACTTATCGAGAGCGACTTCAGGAACTTAAAATGTACAGTCTGGAGGAAAGAAGGGAAAGGGGAGACATGATTGAAACCTTTAAATATATCATGGGGGTGATTAAGGTTCAGGAAGGCATTTTTTTCAATATGAAACCAAAATCAAGAAAACGGGGACATGACCTCAAACTAACAGGCAGAAAGTTCAAAACTAATTCTAGAAAGTTTTATTTTACTGAAAGGGTAGTTGACGCTTGAAATAAACTTCCAGCAGAGGTAGTGAGACAGTCAACCGTAAATGGCTTGAAAACATGCTTGGGACAAACATAGATCTATAGTCAGACAAAAAAAAAATTAAAAATGGGCAGACATCAAGGACTAACCCCTTGATCGCCCCCTAGTGTTAACCCCTTCCCTGCCAGTGACATTTTTACAGTAATCAGTGCATTGTTATAGCACTGATCACTGTATAATTGTAGTATAAATAAAATCAGGTGCGCTACTAATGTCAAACACACTGGTAAGAAATTAAAAATAGGTATAAATATTCAACAATAACTAAACACTGAAAGTGAATAAAGAAAAATAAATTAATTGTGTACAGTCCATCTAAAGAGCAAATAAAAGTCCTTAAAAAGTGATCCCCAACGGTGTACGCTTTCCCTATACACACAATCCTTCCTTCAAATATGGAATGCGATCTTCATTATATGTTAAACAAGCCAGATAATGGTAGAAAAAGCCGCTTACCAGATGCGTGTGCTCAAATTTGCCAGATCTTCAAGCAGAGACTTCCATCAGCCTTAGACCCTTCAGAGCGCTATGGTCCCGGTATAGCAAACTGTAAAACTCTTCCTGCAAGTTATGCTTCTGCAGGATCACTCGTGATATGTGGAGGGAGATTACAAGAAAAAAAAAAAAAAAAAAAAAAAAAAAAAAAGCAGATCGCCGCCATTACTAGTAAAAAAATAAATAATAAAAATGCCATAAATCTATTCCCTATTTTGTAGAAGCTATAACTTTTGCGCAAGCCAATCAATATACGCTTATTGCGATGATTTTTTTACCAAAAATATGTAAAAGAATACATATCGGCCTAAACAGAGGAAAAAATTTGTTTTTTAGAAAAAAAAAAATGTGGGCTATTTATTATAGCAAAAAGTAAAAGATATTGGCGATTATTTACTAAAGGCAAATCCACTTTGCACTACAAGTGCAAACTACAAGTGCAAAGTGCACTTGAAATTGCACTGAAAGTGCACTTGGAAGTGCAGTCGCTGTAGATCCGAGGGGGACATGCAAGGAAAACAAAAAAACAGCATTTTAACTTGCACATGATTGGATAATAAAATCAGCAGAGCTTCCCCTCATTTCAGATCCACCCCGCAGATTTACAGTGACTGCACTTCCAAGTGCACTTTCAGTGCAATTTCAGTGCAATTTCAGTGCAAAATGGATTTGCCTTTTGTAAATAACCCCCATTGTGTTTTTCTTCAAAATTGTCACTGTTCTTTTGTTTATAGTGCAAAAAATGAAAACCGCAGAGGTGATCAAATACCACCAAAAGAAAGCTCTATTTGTGGAAAAAAAACAGACGCAAATTTTGTTTGGGTACAGCGTCGAACGACCGCGCAATTGTCAGTTAAAGCAACGCAGTGCCAAATTGTAAAAAGTGCTCTGGTCAGGAAGGAGGTAAAATCTTCTGGGGCTGAAGCGGTTAAAGAGACAGCGCATCCATTTTTTGTTTTAGCCTGTTTACATCTAATCCATCACGATTAAAGTGTTTTTTTCCCATAAAAATAACAAACATGTTATACTTACCTGCTCTGTTTAGTGGATTTGCACAGAGCAGCCCGGATCCTCCTCTTTACGGGTCCCTTTTCTGTGATCCTGGCCCCTCCCTCCTGGTCAGTGCCCCCATGGGGGCACCAGAGCCGAGTCACAGCTCCCTGTGTTCATTCAGCCCTGCCCCCTCTCTCCCCCGATTGGCTAGCTGACTTTGATTGACAGCAGCGACAGCCAATCAGGAGGGAGAATCTCGGACGGCCGAGACACTCGTGGACATCCTAGAAAGAGAGGGACCTCAGGTAAGTGTTAGGGGGGCTGCAGCACACAGAAGGCTTTTTATCATAATGCATTAAGATTTTAAAAAATACAAAAAAGAAAAAAAACCTTCTGCCGTTACAACCACTTTATATTCGGAGAATTGAAAAAGACTCAGGACATCAGAAGGGAGACGTCTAAAAATGGATGCACATCCATTTACACCTACCTGCCCATAGACTAGAATGAAGCTTCTGATAAGGTCAGCCTGAAAAACTGACAGACGAACCTGATCAGAAAAGGGGTGTTAACTGATGTAAACTGATTTCTCCTTCTTATTTTCACAATGCAAGCCATAAGTCATCTGATTGAGTGAAAAAAGATGTGTGACTGTTATCCCAGTTGTTAAAAGTATAACTAATGCCGCGTACACACGAGCGGACTGTCCGACAGAAAAAGTCTGACGGAAGCTTTTCATCGTATATTGCTAAAAAAAGGGGGGGTAAATCTGCGGCGCTAATTAAAATATGTAAAACCACCAAACCATACCAAGAGGTAATATAACCAGATCTCCAGGTATCGATAATGTCTATTGCTTGATCTTCCACTAATTTGTGCAATCAAAGGTCACAGAAAAGCCAGTATTGCATCAAAAAATGAAATGACTAAAAACAAAGACTAAAAAAATTCCACAGAATGGGAATACTGGGTCGCTGTTTATAAATAGCCCATACAAATGTATATAAATAAATTAAAGGTCCATTGAAATGAATAAACAGTAAAAAATATTGAAAAAATATATAAATATATATAGAACCACAGACTCCACAGCTTAAACAGATCTTCAAACCACTACTCAAATAAATAAATCTAAATTAAAACATATCCTTATAAACTATCTGCAATTGTGATAATTAGTGCAGCAATCAAAAAATAAATAAGTGATAGGTGAAAAATGACTAGTGAAACAATATGTGTGGTTTTCACAGAATAAAAAATCACGATCTGATAATACCAAAACTATAAATAAAAGTGACTAAAAGTGTCTAATGAAAAAGTAAACCATAAATTGCAACATAAGTGATGTAACAGGGTGTACATGAATAATACTGCAGAAAGCAATAAATTTAAATAGAGCAATCTCCAAAACGTCCCATCCAAAAAAAGGAAACTAATCAATCAATAAAGTAGCAAGTAAAAAATATTGCAACAGATTGTGATCACACAGAGTGTAGATGAATGAATATTACTTAGAGAAGATAATAAATATAAATAAACAGTCTCAAAAAAGTCCCATAGAAGATAAGATCTCCATTGTGACAGATAATTGAAAAAAACGTGCCAAACAAAGTTGTTCCAAAGATATTCAGTGATAGATATAGTGTGTAATGGTAGCGGTTCCCCCAGCCTCTCACCTCCCGGCTGAACGATCACAGCCTATTTAGCATGTAACAGATGAAAACACCGGCTTCCCAGTCTCCTTGTTACCAGAGGTCTCCAGAATGCTGCTTTCAGGTTCAGATTTGCATTTAACTGTGAAAAATCGCTTTCCCAGTGCTGGCAGGGGTCCTAACACGTGATTGTCAATGCTGCTCAAATATCCTCTACGGGATGGCCTGGTATATTGTGAAGAAACCAGTATTTGGCAGTCGTGATAATTAAACAACTTAAATTGATTGTGTCAGGTGTATTGTTCCAAGTGGCAGGGAGCTCTGGTCCTGGAGTACCTCTCTGTAACAAAGCCAGTTGTGGAATGCATTCCACAACTGGCTTTGTTACAGAGAGGTACTCCAGGACCAGAGCTCCCTGCCACTTGGAACAATACACCTGACACAATCAATTTAAGTTGTTTAATTATCACGACTGCCAAATACTGGTTTCTTCACAATATACCAGGCCATCCCGTAGAGGATATTTGAGCAGCATTGACAATCACGTGTTAGGACCCCTGCCAGCACTGGGAAAGCGATTTTTCACAGTTAAATGCAAATCTGAACCTGAAAGCAGCATTCTGGAGACCTCTGGTAACAAGGAGACTGGGAAGCCGGTGTTTTCATCTGTTACATGCTAAATAGGCTGTGATCGTTCAGCCGGGAGGTGAGAGGCTGGGGGAACCGCTACCATTACACACTATATCTATCACTGAATATCTTTGGAACAACTTTGTTTGGCACGTTTTTTTCAATTATCTGTCACAATGGAGATCTTATCTTCTATGGGACTTTTTTGAGACTGTTTATTTATATTTATTATCTTCTCTAAGTAATATTCATTCATCTACACTCTGTGTGATCACAATCTGTTGCAATATTTTTTACTTGCTACTTTATTGATTGATTAGTTTCCTTTTTTTGGATGGGACGTTTTGGAGATTGCTCTATTTAAATTTATTGCTTTCTGCAGTATTATTCATGTACACCCTGTTACATCACTTATGTTGCAATTTATGGTTTACTTTTTCATTAGACACTTTTAGTCACTTTTATTTATAGTTTTGGTATTATCAGATCGTGATTTTTTATTCTGTGAAAACCACACATATTGTTTCACTAGTCATTTTTCACCTATCACTTATTTATTTTTTGATTGCTGCACTAATTATCACAATTGCAGATAGTTTATAAGGATATGTTTTAATTTAGATTTATTTATTTGAGTAGTGGTTTGAAGATCTGTTTAAGCTGTGGAGTCTGTGGTTCTATATATATTTATATATTTTTTCAATATTTTTTACTGTTTATTCATTTCAATGGACCTTTAATTTATTTATATACATTTGTATGGGCTATTTATAAACAGCGACCCAGTATTCCCATTCTGTGGAATTTTTTTAGTCTTTGTTTTTAGTCATTTCATTTTTTGATGCAATACTGGCTTTTCTGTGACCTTTGATTGCACAAATTAGTGGAAGATCAAGCAATAGACATTATCGATACCTGGAGATCTGGTTATATTACCTCTTGGTATGGTTTGGTGGTTTTACATATTTTAATTAGCGCCGCAGATTTACCCCCCCTTTTTTTAGCAATTGTCTTTAGGTGTGTGAACACTATTATTTGTGGCTGCTATCTTTTCCTATTTTTTCCTATTTTTTGACGTTGTTGAAGGCATTTTATATATTTTTATTGTTGGCTTTTTATTAGTTTTATTATTTAATTATTTTGGTGTGCGCACAAGTACCTATTACCATATTCTTGTTTTCATCGTATATACCGCTCGTGTGTAGGCCTCATTGGACTTTTATTTTTTCTAAAAATCTGACGGACCTAGAAATAGAACAGGTTCTAAATCTTTCCGATGTACCCAATTACTATCGGGAAAACCGATCGTCTGTATGCCGGTCCGACGGACCAAAAAAAAAGACATATGCTCTGAAGCAAGTATGAGACGGAAGCTATTGGCTACTGGCTATTGAACTTCCTTTTTCTAGTCCCGTCACAAGTCACCGTGTTCTGGACTGTCGGACTTTGAGTTGATCGTGTGTAGCCAAGACAGCTTGAATGGAATTCCGTCGGAGAAACTGTTGGAGTTTATTACGACGGCTAAACCGGTCGTGTGTACGCGGCAATAAGCCTCGTACACACGATCGGATTTTCCGCAGACAAACCGTCAGACTTTTTTCCGAAGGGGGTTGGCCAGGAACTTGTCTAGCACAGTGTTTCTCAACTCCAGTCCTCAAGGCGCCCCAACAGGTCATGTTTTCAGGCTTTCCATTATTTTGCACAGGTGATTTGAGCAGTTTCACTGCCTTAGTAATTACCACAGCCATTTCATCTGAGGGAAATCCTGAAAACATGACCTGTTGGGGCGCCTTGAGGACTGGAGTTGAGAAACACTGGTCTAGCATACAAACAGCAAGGAATTTTCGGACAACAAACACGAACGTAGTGACGTATTAAATGTACTACGAGACTACAAAGAAGAAGTTCAATTGTCATGCGCCACCCTATGGGCTCCTTCTGCTAATTTCGTGTTAGTAGAAGTTTGGTGAGTTCAGCTTGTTTCTGAACGGCCGTTCGTCAACCAGCCATGTTACGGAATCGGAGGAGATAACGCATTATTTATTATCGGCCTTGGAGTTATTTCTTTGACCCAAGTCCAGTCCAGGAACAGGAGGAGGAGTTCTTGGACCAAAAATTGGTTGCTTTATTAATCATGATCAGTTATGTCATATGCCTTTGCTGCGGGAGCTCCAGGAGAATAATCCGGATGATTTTCAGAATTATCTCCGGATGACGGACCCCTGCTTTCACCAACTCTTGGCATTGTTGACCCCCTATATTAAAAAGCAGGACACATGCATGAGGCTTTTATTTTATTTTTTGGTTGAATAATGATTTGATTTGGTATATTTTTGGATGCATAGAATGCACTTTTTGTTTAAGGTGTGTTGGCAGATAGCATGTCTAATTTTATTTGTTTTCTTTTTTAATGCACAATAAAAAAAAAAAAATGTGAAGAATAATACTTGGCTATGTGTTTTACTTCAAATGATAGTTTGGGAGTAAGCAGTTACATTTTAAAAAATACAATGTAAAATTAACAAGGGATACCAACATAGTTGTATCTTTGATCTTAAAAACTAGGGGATAATGGTGTTTTGGTAACTTGCACAAAAAAAAAAAAAAGAAAAAAAAAAAAGAAAAAAAAAAAAAAACAGGTATAATAATATTATTCTTGATATCACTAGAAAAAAAAAATCCTTTGAAAATTTGTTTGCCATAACTCCATCAGTAAAGCAGCTTCATTATTATCCCATTAAAGAAGAAGTGAATGTGCGCTGCATTTCCAGATTTCATAATTTGCTGCGCCACGGATGCTAATTCTCCATTACGAACGCTTCTGGCTCGTCCTTGCTACTGAGCATGCGTGTTTGTACTTTGGACTTTTGTCTGAGGGACTTGTGTACACTTGATCGGAAAATCTGACAACAGACCGTTGTCCACGGAAAATGTATAAGCCTGCCATCCAACATTTGTCCGCGGAAAATCCGACAACATGGAGCATACAAACGGTTGGATTTTAGGCCAACAGTCTGTCATCACACAATTCCTGGTGGAAAATCTGATTTCACACTGGGGCATTTTTCAGGTGCTTTTGGGCTAAAAAAATAGCACATGAAAAACACCTCCCCTGCAGTCCCAGTGTGAGAGCCCGAGTGCCTTCACACTGGGGCGCTGCGCTGGCAGGACGTTAAAAAAAAAAAAAAAAGTCCTGCAAGCAGTATACGCCGCTCCTCCACCACTCCTGCCTCTTTAAATGAATGGGCACTGCTGCCGCAGCGCCTGAAAAGCGTTAGGGAGATTCACCTTCTCTATTTGTCCCCATTTGTTCTGTTTACCGTTATCATTGAAAGTAAAAGTTAAAGAAATGGCCAAATTTTGGGTTGACAACAGAACAGGACTAGAGGTGGAGTCCTAAACTAGTGGAGACACTAGTTTCTGGTGACTCTGGTGACATCCCGGGATTCCCTTCTCTTTGGAAGGATTTCTCCTCACCTCCTGTTGGCTATGGGACAGAGGTGAAGAGAAAACTCCCTAATGGGAAAAAAAAAAAAAGGGATCGAGGTCATAACCCTCCCTTACTCTATCCAAAATAGAAAAATGTTTTGCCTTTAGTTGTTCTATATCAAGTAGGGAGGTTGATTGAAGAGGACTCAAATACAGGACTCCCTCTGATGGCTAATCTTCAAATGTTTACATTGAACACAGTAACAAAAATAGGGAAAAACAAGCTTGTAAAAAGAGTCATATCAAAAAAATTTTTTATGTAAAGCACAGAAATATAAAAAAATAGGAAATATGTGCTCTCTAAAGATATATGGTGCTTTCCTTTAATCAAATAAAGTTGCCATCTAACAAAGAACGATTTGGAAATATTAATTGCACACATTTTGATGTAGTTTTCAATCGCAGAGGTTGTGTGTGTTAGGTTATGCGCATTTAATGCATCTTACGACATAGTGAGCTGCAACAATACCTGACCCGAAGGCGACAAACCCATTCCCCACCATTAAGGATAAATTTACTGCTCCATGAAATTGGGTTGTATGCAGTTCTTGGTTGGTGTCCACAGCTCCCAGAAGCAGAATGTTGTCAGAGACAATTTTTATTTTTTTACTGTTGCAGGCCACCAAAAGAATTAAACAGAGTTAAAGTGATTGTAAACTCTCGCCTTGTAAAACAACCAAATCAGTTTAAAATAGAAATGAAAGGCAAAACATCTGTGTATACATAAACAGTAAAAAAACATTATACTGTAAATACTTTTTTTGCCCCCCTTTTCTATAAGTGATCACATTCCCTCAGTTCTCAGCTGCATAAGAGCTAGGGGGGGGGGGGGCAGCAGCAGACTGAGCTTCCTGGTGAATGACTGGAGGGGAGACATGTAAAGGACAAGACTGATCATTGGAGGAGAGCACACCGAGTTCCCAGCACAACTAGAGAACTGACCACAGTGTGTTCTCTTGTATAGTGTGGTCAGTTTTTAGTAGGAAAGCAGAGGGACTGGCAGGAACACCAGGGATGTCACACAAAGGAAGCAATACAAAGAGAACAGGATACTTTCTCACACAAGTACATGGTACATCAGGCACATTTTAGGAATATGAAAATGTTGGGTTTTCATATTCTTTAAACAGCCATTTATTTTACACATTTAATGTGGAAGTCCGGTTGAAACGTAACCAAGCTTAAACCTGCTCCCACCCCATTCTAAGCCCTATACTAACTACTATGTAAAGTAAATATGTCTATACTTACCTAATCTAAGGGTGCTCCGGTGCAGTCACATGATCCCCCCAGCGACTGGCTTAAGAGGAGAGAGCAGAGACAACAGCCACAAAGCCTGTGACTTACTATAGGGCATCTGTTGTCCGCTGTCCCTCCTCCACTATAAACCAGCGCTAGGCCCAGATCATATGACTGGACCGGATTGCCCTTAGATTAGGCAAGTATAAGCATCTTTGTTTTACAAGGTAGTTAGCATAGGGCTTAGAATGGAGGTGAGAGAAGTTAAGCTGGGTTCATACTGAAGAATGGAGCGGCTCACAGCAGGGCTCCAGTGCGTCTCCATTCACCATTTAGGTTTAATTTTTGTCTGAATTCGGACCTAAAACAGACCAGAAGACAAACAGGACTCCTGTGCAGTTGCTCAGGAGATGTGTGAACCAGCTCCACAGAGTCTCCTGACATGCTAATATGTTAAAAAATCGCATCCAATTTGCACTGGTGTGAACCCAGCCTGAAGCAATAGTAAACTGCATGCTTAAAAAAAAAAGAAAAATCCCCTGCAGGGCAAGGGCATAATGTGCTAGTATGCATTGCATACTAGCACATTATAAAATATTTACCTCCGGTCCAGTGAATGGCTGAGTCTCGATGACTTAAATTCCGCGCATGCGCACAGGAATCATGGTTTACAACACAGAGCTCTGAAGGGACGGCACGGGTATGTTGTCCCTTCAGAGCACATGCGCTGGTGATGTCGCCGATTGCATCAAGTGTGAATATCTAACCGCAAGTTTAGGAGATATTCATTGTACCTACAGAAAAGCCTCATAGGCTTACCTGTAAATACAAGTTCAAAAGCAGAGCTTACTATAGCTATAATTCAATTTCGACCACACTTCTACTTTAAATACTGATGCTTAAATGCTAAATGAATGATTGGCATTGTAATGTCTGACATTGACTTAAAAAGAATCATGCAGCCAGCAAGTCAGAGACGCGTCGGACATCCTGATGCACGATTGTGTTAGTTTAGTGACTCCAAAATAATTAAAGCCATTGAATGAGTACAGCCATACTATAATTTTTGGACTGCTTCTCTTCTCTATCTACACCTCCTCTCTTGGTCACTTGATAACCTCCCACAGCTTCCAATACCATCTCTATGCTGATGACACCAAAATCTATCTCTCTTCTCTTCATTTCACTTCTTCAGTCTCCTCTCCCATTACTAACTGGCATATCCACATTGATGTCGCACCACTTCCTTAAACGAGATCTTTCTACATTCGAGCTGATAATCCCCCCTGCCCATGCCCCCCTCCATGACTTTTCCATCAAAATCAATAATACAACCATCAGTCCCTCCCGTCATGCCAGGGTACAGGATATAATCCTAGACTCTGACCCGTCCTTTCAGCCCCAAATCTAACCATTGTCAAAAGCTTGTAGACTTCACCTCCGTAACATCTCCAAAATATGCCCCTTTTTAAAGTGGAGGTCCACCACAAAAAAAAAAAAATATATATATTTTAACTCACCTGAAATGGCTTGTTGCTAGGCAGTCTTCCTAATATGCCTCTTCCTACGCCTCAGTGATGTTCTGTCTTCTAGTCCCCGCGTTGTCTTCTGGGGAATGGGGTGCGGTGCGTTATGGGAACTGTGTGTGTCCCACAACACATCGCGTCCCATTCACAAAGCGCTGCGTGACTCACGCATGTGCAGTAGGAAACGGGTAGTGAAGCCGTAAGGCTCCACTGCCTGTTTCCCTTAGTTAGGATGGCGGTGCCGGGACCCGAGAGCCGAGGGACGGGTCGGCTTCGGGCGGCCGACATCATGGGCACCCAGGACAGGTAAGTGTGCTTATTTAAAGTCAGCAGCTACAGTGTTTATAGCTGCAGACTTAAATTTTTTTTTTTCCCGGCCGGAACCCTGCTTTAACTAATGAAACCACCAAGCTACTCATTCACTCCCTCGTTATCTCTTGCCTTGACTATCTCAACTTCCTTCTCATAGGACTATGTCTCCATAGGCTGTCCCCTCTTCAGTGTATCGTGAATGCTGCTGCCAGACTCACCTACCTTATCAACTGTTCAGTGTCTGCCACCTCTCTCCGCCAATCCCTACACTGGCTTCTGATCGCGCAGCAAATTAAATTCAAAATATGAACTACAACATACAAAGTCATTCACAACTCTAGGAAAAAAAGAAAATGAATACAGCGCTACAATAAAAAAAAAAAATAAAAAAAAATATAAAAATAAGTAGCTGCAGCTCAAATTTGTAAGATATATACAAACACAATGAATATAGGAAAAAGAAAAAGCTACACAAATACATAGAAATATATGTGAAGTGATAAGTTGTTGCAATACACTATATCTTAAAAACCAATAATAAACACCAAATTAATTTTAGATGATAGATAACAAATCCTGAGAAAAATAATGGATAAATAATGAAGAACAGTCCAGTGAGGTGAGTGAAAGTAGATGAATTCTTCTGTGCAGGCAAAAAACACCAATAATTGTGAACCTCCACCACACACAATGCACGCTTACCAGAGGGCAAGCAGTAGCAAGCCTGTAATCTAGATCAGCATCCGGACATCAGACCAACAGCGGCAGCAAATTACTAGGAGTACGCTGAAGACAAGCCAGGAGATCACAACTCGGCAAATAGACCAACAGGCAATGATCAGGGTCCCGGGAAGATGAAAAGAAACTCACCATAGTGTGAATCCATAAATCATCGATTTATTAGAGATAAAAATTGCACTTACATTCGCATAGAAAATAAAAGATAAAAAATGCCGGCCGGCTTGCAGACATCCGTCCAAACATATGCTACACCACGATGATGTCAGCAAGTCATTCACAACTTTGCCCCAAACCAATTTTGTCTCCAAATATCACCCAAACCGTCTTCTCCGCTCCTCTCAAGCTCCCTCATCTCATGCTCATCTCCAAGGACTTCTCCAGAGCCTCTCCAATCCTCAAACTCTCTACCTCAATCTGTCCAGCTATATCCTACTCTGACTGCCTTTAGGCAATCCCTGAAAACTCATTTCTTCAGGGAAGCCTATCACGCCTCCAACTAATCTCCCATCACCTCATCCCCCACAGTTATAACATTTTGTTCCACTTGCCCCACACTTTTAGATTGTAAGCTCTTGTATTTTATTGTATTGGAACTGTATTGTCTTTCTTTTAGATTGTAAAGCACTGCGTAAACTGTTGGCGCTATACAAATCTTGTAAAATAATAATAATAGAAGTTTAGTAGTGTCAGTCTTCCCTTTTTATTTAGTACAGGCTTAAAAATGGTCCTAATAGGACTACAATGGTCCTAAGTATTCAGACTCTTTGCTTTGACACTCATATTTAACTCAGGTGCTGTCCATTTCTTCTGATCATCCTTGACATGGTTCTACACCATCATTTGAGTCCAGCTGTGTTTGATTATACTAATTGGACTGGATTAGGAAAGCCACACACCTGTCTATATAAGACCTTACAGCTCACAGTGCATGTCAGAGCAAATGAGAATCATGGAGGTCAAAAGGAACTGCCTGAAGAGCTCAGAGACAGAATTGTGGCAAGGCACAGATCTGGCCAAGCTTACAAAAAACATTTCTGCTGCACTTAAGGTTCCTAAGAGCACAGTGGCCTCCATAATCCTTAAATGGAAGAAGTTTGGGACGACCAGAACCCTTCCAATAGCTGGCCGTCCGATCAAACTGAGCTATCGGGGGAGAAGAGCCTTGGTGAGAGAGGTAAAGAAGAACCCAAAGATCACTGTGGCTGAGCTCCAGAGATGCAGTCGGGAGATGGGAGAAAGTTGTAGAAAGGCAACCATCACTGCAGCCCTCCACCTGTCGGGACTTTATGGCAAAGTGGCCCGACGGAAGCCTCTCCTCAGTGCAAGACACATGAAAGCCCGCATGGAGTTTGCTAAAAAAAAACACCTGAAGGACTCCAATATGGTGAGAAATAAGATTCTCTGGTCTGATGAGACCAAGATAGAACTTTTTGGCCTTAATTCTAAGCGGTATGTGTGGAGAAAACCAGGCACTGCTCATCACCTGTCCAATACAGTCTCAACAGTGAGGCAAGGTAGTGGCAGCATCATACTGTGGGGGTGTTTTTCAGCTGCAGGGACAGAACGACTGGTTGCAATTGAGGGAAAGATGAATGTGGCCAAGTACAGGGATATCCTGGACGAAAACCCTCTCCAGAGTGCTCAGGACCTTAGACTGGGCGGAAGGTTTACCTTCCAAACAAGACAATGACCCTAAGCACACAGCTAATATAAACGAAGGAGTGGCTTCACAACAACTCCGTCACTGTTCTTGAATGGCCCAGCCAGAGCCTTGACTTAAACCCAATTGAGCATCTCTGGAGAGACCTAAAAATGGCTGTCCACCAATGTTTACCATCCAACCTGACAGAACTGGAGAGGATCTGCAAGAAGGAATGGCAGAGGATCCCCAAATCCAGGTGTGAAAAACTTGTTGCATCTTTCCCAAAAAGACTCATGGCTGTATTGGATCAAAAGGGTGCATCTACTAAATACTGAGCAAAGGGTCTAAATATTTAGGACCATGTGATATTTCAGTTTCTTTTTTAATAAATCTGCAAAAATGTCAACAATTCTGTGTTTTTCTGTCAATGTGGGGTGCTGTGCGTACATTAATGAGGAAAAAATTAACTTGATTTTAGCAAATGGCTGAAATATAACAGAGTGAAAAATTTAATATGGTCTGAATACTTTCCGTCCCCACTGTATATATAGTAATATCGGGACCATTAACTCTCGTGGCAGATGCGTTTGTCAGTGATTCAAGCCAGTCAGGAACTATATTTGAGGGCGTGGTAGCCCATTTTTATTAAAAAGGCAAATAAAAGTCTGTGACATAAAGGTTTCCCACACAGTGGTTCTTCTCCAGCAAACACATGGAAAATGCTAACCCACCTGGCTCTTTATCCTGGTCACACAGATCACAGGATTCCTCAATGCGGATGGCTTCACTTTAGCGCCCACAGCTCCGCTCTGACCTTAGTCCTCAGGCTGTTGCACTGCCTCTTGCAGCCCCTCTGACTCCTGGAGACCTCCTGTTTCTCTGGGTGTGGAGCAGTCTCCAACTGGCAGCCATGAGGTCTTCCCATACCCTCATAAGTGCTGTGCTCACCTGAGCACACACCCTGCTGGTAATCTACAAAGTCTGGACACAGGGGTGGAGATCCCGTCCCACCCAAGACACTATGGAATCTCCAAACTACAGAGCCCCATGACCAAATACCAAAACCTGGAGAAAGCTGCGAAAGCAGTTTTCTCCAGTCCACATTTATGCTCTGTAGCCTTGCACCAAGCAAATTAGCATACCCTGTGTCCCCCAAACTATCAATTTTACCTTGACAGCATCTCCTACTGTCACATATCCCCTCCCCTTGTTCCAAACCCAAAGGGGGCGGAACACACCAGCCCGAATCCTTGATTGGGGCACCTCTGCTCCAGCTGTTCGCTGCGTAGGCCCAATCTTTTTTTCGGGTGCGTTTCCAGGCACCCCCTACCCTGGATTGCAACGGGGTCCTACAGTTCTGTACCCTCAGCCTACTCCCTCTGTCCTTGGGGTTCCTGAGCTCACATTTCTTTTCTGGTGGCCCCCTGCCTTTCCTTCTACTTACTTCCAACTCAGTTTCCGGATTCTGTAGGGAACCTGCTCCAGACACTACACATGATGAGGAACCACCTTTTCCCGCACTGGTACCCGTTTTCTCCACCACAATAGGTCTCTTGTGTTTACCAACTCCTTTGCTGTTACCCTTGACTACCAACTCCCCAGAGATCCTTCTATACTGAACCGTATCCAGAAGCACCCTCACAGGGAACTGTGAGATCACTTGCCAGACTATTAATAAGCACTGTACCACCCAGTTCCACTGGTGATTAATGTTGCCCAGCACAGCTTGCATTACCTAGCTCCACCCTTTGGTACCATGCAGCACTACCACATCTGACTGTAATGGAGGCACCCAGGTATACAAGGAATGTACTTTCACCAGTTCAAGCAGTTCCACTAGCATATCTAATTTCTACACACTCCACATCAATATGCAAAACATATTTTGGGGACCTTTCCCTTACCAGAGACATGGAGGGGCTCATTCACTGCAGCTTGAGGGGCCGACACATTTAAAGGGGCCTCCACCTCAATGGCGGTATCCATCACAGCCTGATGCTCCTCTGGAACACTGTCAGACGCATGTCTCCCACTCATGCCCTCTAACTCTAACTGGGCTGTGAACACCACATCTGCCATGCATGTGCCCTGATCTGGTCCTTCTGACTGGAGGGAAACAACCCTTGCAGGGACCAACGCACCTTCAACCATCGTTGCTCTGCAATCTCCCTGTTTGACATAGCAGTTGTATTCACACCCCTGTCACTCAACATAGCCTTGTCTAACATGGCTAGTAATTGTTTGGCCCAACTGTCCCAATCCATTGTGCTTCCATTATAAGGCACAGCAGTACCTCATCTGCTCTAGGAGGCACCTGGGATTCTGCAGCACAAACAGTACCTTTGTCAGTTCTATATAAATCACATTTTGACAACATGCTTTTACCCTTTGCTAATGCTTCATCAAACAAGGCAGGCTGCAATACACCATCACCACCTTGCTCCTGGGGCACTAACATACTCAGCTGTGTACCTTCAGCTTTGGCCAGCTGATTTAACCCCTTACCAACTGGGTTACACATATGGTAAACGGACTGCTCACACAAACTCTCACCTGCATGGTGTAGACCCAGTCTGTTCCACCAGAGCAAATTCAGTGCTGCCCTGGAAAATCTCTTCCTCAAAACGCATGGAGAGCCCCTGAGACTTCCATGGACAACCCTGTGGCTCTGCGTCTGGATGCCAAGGGAGACATCCCTCTTTCCTCATTACTTTTGAACATATCACAATAAGTACATGTATCAGCAATACCTTTACCATCAGCATTCATAGACATAGCAGTGTTATAAGCTTTAACAGGCTGTGTACCGCTCAGCACACCACCCTTCCTCTCCAAAAGCATTCTTTTGCCCACTAGGGCGGCTCCACAGTTGTCCTGGGAAACCACGTGCCTCACCACTGTGGGCTCCTGGGAGGTTTCCCATGGCATCTCTGTAGCACTTGTCACTAGGGAACCTGGCACACAAACTGTATTCACCCCTAGGTTACCACTTCCAACACTCTGGTGGATTACACCAGGCACAGAGTCCAGTCTTTTTGAGTTCTTAACCTTGCTGCAGGTTGAGCTTCAACCTGTGTCTCCCCACTACTCGGGGGTAGCACACTGCAGCAAGTCCATTTTTACACCTACTGCCGATCTCCCAGCCAGATATAATTCCACTTCACTGGGATCAGTCCCACAAACTGCAACATTCTTACCACAATCTGTAGCAGGTAACTCTGGCTTCATTTGAGTACGTTGTCTATCCTTTATCGCACTTTTACTAGCCAACTCCCCCTGGTGGCCATGGGACGAAACTGCAGCAGCCACTTCGACTCCTTAGCACCCCCTGCAGGCACAACAGGTACTTCCTCACTGTTGCCAGAGGTGACTGATAACATGTTTGCACAAAAATCTGGGCTTGCAGACAAAGACGTCTGCCCAGTAACCACATCTCTAGGCATGTTCCATAACCTGGGACAAGAAAAAATTCCATGCCCCAGTTGACCACATTCCAGGCATGGTACATTTCTGCACATATCTTTAGTGGGACGTCACTCCACATCTCCACTGTAGCTCCTCCTTCAGGTTAATATCTCGTTACTAAGAGAGATGGCACTCTTCCAGCTATACTTTGCGCTCCTTGAAGCATTGTTGTTTTCACCTTGCCACGATCCTCTGTCAGCAATATGTTAATCGCGTAGTCCGCAGACTTGACATCGCCACCATTGCTACGGGCAACCACATACTTCTCGAACTTCTGATCAGCCTTTTGGACACTCCTGGGACTCAAATCAGGCTTCCCAAACATTGTTGCCGACCTTTGTCTGGACATGTCACCTTGTATTGGAGACTGAGACAAAGGGCACTTGGAGACAACATGTCCCTACTCTCTGCACCACAAACAGCGCTCTTGCTTCAGAGCCTTAACAGGGCTTCCCCAATTGCATCCTCTTGTAAGCTTGGAACTTTGCACATTACCAGCTGGCCTGCTTGCACCAGCGTTGCCAGGGGCAACAGCATGCACTTCCCCTTTAACTGGAGTTGGCGTAGCAAAAAAAACAGTCTGCAATATTCTCCGGCAGGCTCAAACTCTTGCTTCATCTTTGCAGTCACTCCACCACACTTTTGTGCCCTCCAGCAAAAAATGAAGCACTGTCAGTTTAAAGCAAGTTGCTTTTCACTTCATGCAAGCTTTCCTCACCTGCACAGTGCACACACAGATTGTGCTGTCTCATGCACACAAACACAGTTCATAGCAGAAAAAAAAAAAAGTCTGACTTTTCTTTCACAGGTAGACCACCTGCAACATGCAATGCCTTTTGCCTGGCTGCACTTCCACACACAGCCAATAATTCCTGACTTGAACTCACTGTGGAGCAAGGACCCGGATTCCACCATCTTGTGCCTGCATCCAACAACCACTTGTAATATCAGGGACCATTAACTCTCATGGCAAATGCATTTGTCAGTGATTCAAGCCAGTCAGGAACTATATTTGTACCAGCACCTCTGCTCTTTATCCTGGTCACACAGACCACAGGATTCCTCAATGTGGATGGCTTCACTTTAGCTCCCACAGCTCCACTCTGGCCTTAGTCCTCAGGCCGTTGCACTGCCTATTGCAGTCACATATTCTGGCTACCTCCTGTCTCTCTGGGTGTGGAGCAGTCTCCAACTGGGAGCCATGATGTCTTCCCATACCCTCATTATAAGTGCTGGTAATCTGCAAAGTCTGGACACAGGGTAGGAGATCCCGTCCCACCCAAGACACTATGGAATCCAGTCCACATTTATGCTCTGTAGCCTTGCACCAAGCAAATGTGCATACCCTGTGTCCCCCAAACTATCAATTTTACCTTGACAGCATCTCCTACTGTCACAATATATATATAATTTATTAGGGATGAGCTTCGTGTTCGAGTCGATCGCATGTTCGACTCGAACATCGTGTGTTCGGCCATTCGCCGAATTAGGAGCGTTATGGGCCATTCGCACCAAATTCGAGTGCCGCGTCACGGCCCATAATTCACTGCGGCATCGCAGTGCATTGCTGGCTGATGATTGGCCAAGCATGCACTATGACCCACATGCTTGGCCAATCACAGCGCTGTGTGTACAGAGAGCCGTAATTGGCCAAAGCCAGGGAGGCTTTGGCCAATTATGGCTCAGGGGGTTTAGTACACGCCCCACACTATATAAGGCCGCCTGCATGGTGACCTTGTGTAGTGTGTTGTGGCGGAGAGATATAGATAGACAGAGAGACAGTGTCATTTGATTTAGATTAGATAGAGTAGGCAGGTCGAGTCAGTTAGCTGCACTTACAGTGTATTGTGTATATATATTGTGACAGACCTAGCTGGGACAGAGGCTGTGGGAGAGGACTGAATGCAAGCCTCTTGCCTTTTGATTATGGGCCCTGGATTTTCAAGGGAACAATACTCTTTGTGAGGAGAAGGAGAAATCCAGTCTGAACTGTACTAGTTGGACTCAGTCATGTATATATGTATATAATATATGTTTTCTCATTCTGTTGTGGACTCTTTGCTGTGATCATTTGGGATGTGTGTCCCTGTAGAGGGAGGGGGGATTCCTCCAGCAGCCCCCCTGCTGATAAGACTGTTTACTGAGGAGAAGTTTGAACACACCTGACCTGTGTGTCCATTGTCTTTGGACAGTTTAACCCGCCCTCTTTTCCAAGGGTGGGGGGGGGGGGAAGAGTCTCTGAGTTATTTTATCTGGGGTCTCTTCCTGCGTTAGTCTCCTGCCGAAAGGGGAGAAATGTGACAGACCTAGCCGGGACAGAGGCTGTTGGAGAGGACTCAATGCAAGCCTCTTGCCTTTTGATTATGGGCCCTGGATTTTCAAGGGAACAATACTCTTTGTGAGGTGAAGGAGAAATCCAGTCTGAACTGTACTAGTCGGACTCAGTCGTGTGTATATGTATATAATAAATGTTGTCTCATTCTGTTATGGACTTTTTGCTGTGATCATTTGGGATGTGTGTCCCTGTAGAGGGAGGGGGGAATTCCTCCAGCAGCCCCCCTGCTGATAAGACTGTTTACTGAGGAGAAGTTTGAACACACCTGACCTGTGTGTCCATTGTCTTTGAACAGTTTAACCCACCCTCTTTTCCAAGGGTGGGGGGGAAGAGTCTGAGTTATTTTATCTGTTGTGTCCATGTGTGATAATAAAATAGTCCACGTTAGCATCTAAGCAAGTCTCGTCTTGTTTTATGCTTGGGAGCGGTTGAAATATCTGATATCTGTGTCCAGCCTGGGAGGAAGGGGTATACTGACGGAAGCACTCAAGCGGAGTGTGGGACGTTCTGTGACATATATGCATCCCAGGTGTTGTGTGTGTGTGTATATATATATATATATATATATATATATATATATATATTCAGTTTAGCTAGATCCGTATATACAGACAGGCAGGCAGGTGTTTTTACAGTATTTCCAGTTAGTGTACTGTGTAACCCTGCACAGTTGCACCTACAGTATAGCTACCTGAAGCCAAGTGCTTGTGTGCTTCTTCTGATCCTATTAATAGCACAGGCAGGCTCTTTAATTATTTACAGATAGTGTACTGTGTACCCTGCACAGTTGCACCTACAGTATAGCTACCTGAAGCCAAGGGCTTGTGTGCTTCTTCTGATCCTATTAATAGCACAGGCAGCCTCTTGAAGTATTTCCAGTTAGTGTACTGTTTACCCTGCACAGTTGCACCTACAGTATAGCTACCTGAAGCCAGGTGCTCGTGTGCTTCTTCTGATCCTATTAATAGCACAGGCAGGCTCTTTAAGTATTTACAGTTAGTGTACTGTGTAACCCTGCACAGTTGCACCTACAGTATAGCTATCTGAAGCCAAGTGCTTGTGTGCTTCTTCTGATCCTATTAATAGCACAGGCAGGCTCTTGAAGTATTTCCAGTTAGTGTACTGTGTACCCTGCACACTTGCACCTACAGTATAGCTACCTGAAGACAGATGCCTGTGTGCTTCTTCTGATCCTATTAATAGCACAGGGAGGCTCTTGAAGTATTTCCAGTTACTGTACTGTGTACCCCACACAGTTGCACCTACAGTATAGCTACCTGCAGCCAGGTGCTTGTGTAGGCTCTTTGAAGTATTTACAGTTAGTGTACTGTGTAACCCTGCACAGTTGCACCTACAGTATAGCTACCTGAAGACAAGTGCAGGTGTTCTCATACTAATAATACTACAGGCAGGCAGTTGATTCTGCTAGCTGCAGTATAATCGGTATATATATACATCCCAGTTTTGTGCAGCTACATCTCACTGCAGGCCATTAGTATGTCTGGAAGGCCAACAAGGAGAGGCAGATAGTCACAAGCCAATAAAAGAGGGCAAGCAGGATCTGTGTCTAGAGGCAACAGTGCTGGTTGTGGACATGGTGCATCCTCATCAGCACGTAGCTGTGGGACACGCTTAGCCTTTTTTTTGGGAGCTGGCCGTGTTGAGCCGCAACATGAGGAAGACTTGGTCGAGTGGATGACCAAGCCTTCCTCACCCTCTCTCACCCAGGCTCAGGGTCCTTTGTCTGGCAAAGCAGCTGCCAACGCGGGCTCTTTCCTTGGCTCAATGGCATCAGTCGCTCCTTCCCTAGCCCCACCATGTCCTCCTGAGGAGTCCCCCGAACTGTTTGACCACAGTGTTGGGTACATGCTCCAGGAGGATGCCCAGCGTTTTAAAGGCTCCGATGATGGTACTCAGCTAGAGGAAGGCAGTAACGTGAGCCCAGAGAGAGGGGGTGCCCAAGAAGGACAGCAATCTGGCAGTCATATTCCCCCTGCTGCAGCATACTGCCAGGTTTGCTCCAGTGATGAGGAGGGAGGGGATGATGAGGTCACTGACTCCACATGGGTACCTGATAGGAGAGAGGAGGAGGAGGCACATCACCAACGAGGCAGGATGCCCTCCAGGGGCCAGCTTAAGGGCAGCACACCGACTGCATCACACCGCAGAGCTCCGCATGTGCAGGGCGCTGCTGTCTCTGTGCTTTATTCCAAAGGTTCTTTGGTGTGGGCTTTTTTTGAGATGAGTGCATCAGATTGCACCGCTGCTATTTGCAACATATGTCTCAAGCGTATCTCGCGTGGCCAAAACATCTCCCGCTTGGACACCACATGCTTGACCAGACATATGTTGACCTGCCATGCAGTTCGTTGGCAAGCGTACCTAAAAGACCCACACCAAAGAACAAAGAGGACCTCTCCTTGCTCCTCATCAGCTGGGATCTCCAACTCCACTATACCTTCAGTCCTCTCTGAAACCTGCACTGAGAGGAATGAAGGTGTGGAATTAGGTGTGTCACAGCCAAGTACTTGCGGGCAAGCTGCTATTGGTACACCAACGTCAGATTGTACCAGGCAAATTTCCCTGCCCCAGCTTCTGCACCGCAGAAAGAAGTTTGCTCCCAGCCATCCACATGCCCAGCAGTTGAATGCTAGCTTGGCTCTCTACCGGCATGTGGAAGGCAATGTCTTGGCCTTGCTGGACAGGGCGGTCAGCGGTAAGGTGCATATTACCACTGACTCATAGTCCAGCAGGCATGGACAGGGACGTTACCTAAGTTTCACAGCGCATTGGGTGACTCCTCTGCTGGCAGCTGGGAAGGATGCAGGACAAGGTGCAGTAGTGTTGGAGGTTGTTCTGCCACCACGCCTCCAAAATGCTACTACTGGTGATTCTGACACACCTCTCTCCTCCACCCCCTCCTCTTCTTCTTCCTCCATGGCTTCTGTGCTTTGTCCTCGGAACCAGCGGTGCTCCGTAGGCATTCAAGGGGCTACGCAAGTACACAGGCCAAAAGATGCCATGCAGTGCTTGAGCTGGTGTGCTTGGGGGACAGGAGCCACACTGGGACAGAGATTCTGTCAGCTCTGCAGGGGCAGGTTCACAGGTGGTTGACGCCATGCCAGCTTAAGCCAGGAATGGTGGTTTGCGACTATGGCACCAACCTCCTCTCCGCCCTCCGACAGGGACATCGGACCCATGTGCCCTGTTTGGCTCATGTCCTTAACTTGGTGGTGCAGTGGTTCTTGGGCAGGTATCTGGGCTTACAGGATGTCCTGAGGCAGGCCAGGAAAGTCTGTGTGCATTTCCGCCTATCGTATAATGCCGGTGCTCGGCTGGCTGACCTCCAAAAGGAATTTAACCTGCCCAAGAACTGCCTAATCTGTGACATGCCCACCATGAGTACCTGTGCGACTATGGCACCAGGACAGGGTCAGGGGAGCTTGGTTTTTTTCCCCACACCAGTCCTGTCACCATTTTGAGGAGGCCACGAGGATGTTGAGCAGTGACAGTGCATGCATCGGTGACACTGTCCCCCTTGTCCACCTGTTGGAACACACGCTGCGTGGAATAATGGACAGGGCACTTGAGGCAGAACAGAGGCAGGAAGAGGAGGACTTCCTTAGCTCTCAAGGCCCCTTTTATCCAGACAGTGTTCCCGCGTGCCTGCTGACTAGAGGATGAGGAGGAGGATTATGTCAGCATGGAGGTGGAGCCTGGCACTCAGCATCAGCCTTTAAGGGATCATTTACAGTCCCAAGAAACTCATGGACTTGTACGTGGCTGGGAGGAGGTGGCTGCGGATCTGTCGTGCTTAGTGACCCAGAGGACTCCGGACCGAATGCCTCAGCAAACCTACGCCGCATGGCCTCCCTGATCCTGCAAAGCCTGCGGAAGGATCCTTGTATTCGTGGTATCAAGGAGAGGGATCGTTACTGGCTGGCAACCCTCCTTGATCCACGTTACAAGGGTAAGGTTGCGGACCTTATCTTGCCGTCACAGAGGGAGCAGAGGATGAAACATCTTCGGGAGGCCTTGCAGAAAGGTCTGTGCAATGCGTTCCCAGAGACTGGGAGGTTACAAACTCCTGTTCCTGGACAACGTGTTGCTGAGGCTTCAGTCAGTCAAAGAAGGAGTGGTGGAGAAGCTGGCCGTCTGACTGATGCGTTCAGACAATTTTTTAGTCTGCAGCCCCAAGGTATGATCGGTTCCAGCAACCATCGCCAGCGTCTGTTTTACATGTGCAGGAATACCTAGGGGCAAGATCTGACTTGGGACACCTTTCCCACCGAAAATCCTCTGGGTTACTGGGTCTTGAGGATGGATCACGTTCCAGAGCTTGCACAGTATGCAATTGAGCTACTGGCCAGTCCTGCATCCAGCGTTCTTTCGGAACGCACATTCAGTGCTGCTGGAGGCTTTGTAACCGATCACAGGGTGCGCCTGTCCACCATCTCGGTCGATCGACTGACCTTCCTAAAAATGAATCAGTCTTGGATCACCACCACATACCAAGCACCTGATGCTGATGTAACCGAGTCATTTATTTTTTAAATGTCGGATTCCTTCAAGACTCCCTATGCTGATGCTGAGTGACTATCCTCTTCATCCTCAATGATCATGCTGATAGCTTGTAAGAACGGTGGCCCTGTGTAGTGTGTTCCGGCATTGAGAGAGAGATAGATAGACAGAGAGACAGTGTCATTTGATTTAAGTTTGATAGAATAGGCAGGTAAGTCAGTTAGCTGCATTTACAGTGTATTGTATATATATATATATATATATATATATATATATATATATATATATATATACATACACACACACATCCTAGGTGTTGTATTTTATATATATATATATAAATAAATATACACTGTATTCAGTTTAGCAATAACTCTCGGTAGATCTGCTGGTTTAAAGCGGGCCTGTCCTCTTTGCTCTCCACCCCTCTTAAATAGTTCAATCCCCTTGGCACAGCTTTAGTGCAGTGTTGTAATGATATGAGTATCAACTTTAACCCACCATATACACTTATATTTATATTTACCTCTACCTGGGTGCTGGTAACTCCACCTGCAGGAGAAATAACAACACTGCACACAAACTTCAGTAATAACCAAAAATAACTTCTTTCTTTGTGTAAATAATATAGTAAATAGTTATGACAATTGGTAACATACACAAATATACCTAATTGTATATATCTATACCAGGGAGCTCCCCCTGCTCTAAACTGTAAAGTCATTATCCTTGGTAACTAAATGCAGGGCCCTGCAATAAAAGAGATAGTCCTGACGTCTTCAGTCTTCGCTAGCTTTTGTAATTGTAATCCACAAAGGGTTCCTCCTGTGTGTTGCGCAGTGTAATGTAATACACTAAGGCAATTGTAATCCAGCAGATTGACTAAGTGTTCTTATATGAAGAAGACAAACATCTAGCATCCGTTCTTGAATACTGAAGTCTATTCAGATGTAAGGTTCTCCAACTTAACTTGTTCCGTGGGACTATCAGTCCCAGCAACACTCTGTAACAGTTCTAAATGTGTGTGTAGTATTTAAACAAACTTCTGGGTGTTAACCCTCTCACCACATGGGATCTGGGCGGATGGATGCCTCTGTTTCAACAGTTCTCAGTCCGTATGGAACCACCGCCACACCGTCACACTGCTCCATTCACTAACGACCAGGAGTCCTCGGTTACTTCCTCCACGGGTCTCCGGAACGATCACTTCTGCTGCTCCAGCACACTGTGATACGATGACAGGATCCCTGCTGCTGCTCCTCCGCAAGGTAGGCCGCAACCCTGTGGGACACAATCACCCACAGAGTTCTGCAGGCAGCCCACGCGTCCCAGGAACAAGAGACCTAAGATGGCTGCTCCCAGCCCTTTTATATCCTCCCACAGTGCAGTTCAGTTCTTCTCTTGTCCAGGAGCATTGTGGGTAGGTCATAGTTAAAGTTCAGAAGTAAGCAATCAATCACTTCCATGTCACTTCTTTTAATCATGAAACATAACAGTATTGTACCTTTACAATTGTCCACAAGATGGCACTATAACAACTTATGTCCTGTATAACACACATATGGCTAAAAACAAAAGTTGTCAGCGCTACATACTCCCCCTGCTTTAAATCTTTGGTCCCCAAAGGGATGTAATACCTTGTTCCTGTTACACATCTTAGCCTCTAATCGAGTGCACAGGACCGACAGAGGAGCTTCCCACCAATTCTCAGGTGTTGGAAAGCTATTCTGTGTACCCACAACTGTCACTTTAGTTTCAGGTACAGATTTGCCAAGGGGTGAAACAGGGCTCTCATTGTCCAAATTGACTGAGGAGGAACTAGGCTCATCAACATTCCTTTTGCTGGTAACCTTTGTTGTCTCAGAACACTCGCCCAATGTATCGTATGTTAGTCTCTTGGGTGGGCGAATGTTCCTCTTTCCCCTTTGTTCTTTTGGTGTGTCCTCTATTTCTGGATGGACGCTATTCTCTTCTACTTCAGTGGGAGATAAACACTTTTCAGCTCTTTCGGACAATGGTACAAACTCTGAAGCTTCTGGCCTAAGGGCCTCACTACCCTCTTTGGTTGTTGGTGATGAAACACTCGCTTCAGCTTCGGGTATATCAGATGACCACAACCAGCTAATGTCCATCTCTCTCTCCTCACTGTCTTCAGTTGTCAAAGCCCCAGACTGGGACCTAGTTACAGGCCGTTGTGCAACCTCTGATGTAGATGATAACTCCTCCTCGGGGATTATCCTGACTGCATCAGTAAGGGGCAAAAGGTGATTCCGATGCCAAGTCTTAATTGGTCCAGCACTTCCTTCTGGCCTAATTTCAAATACTGGAAGTCCTGGGAGCTGTTTACATACAACGTATGGCTGTGATCTCCAGCGATTCGCCAACTTGTGTTTGCCAGGAATACCCAAATTCCTTAATAGGACTCAGTCACCAGGTTGTAGATCTTGAATCCTTACTTTGAGGTCAAAGTTCCTCTTATTTCTACCCCCTCTGCTGTTTGACATAGTCTGAGCCTTCTCATAAGCAATCTTCAGACTCTTCCTCAGCCTGTTTGCATATCCTCGGTGAGAGGTCTCTGAGGTGTGGTCCAGAGAAGTTCCAAAAGCCAGGTCCACTGATAATCTAGCCTCTCGCCCAAACATCATCCGATAAGGTGAATATCTTGTGACATCACTCTTGGTGCTGTTATATGCATGCACTAAAGCGGCAATATGCTTACTCTAGTTGGGCTTTTGCTCAGAGGTTAGGGTCCCCAACATATTAAGAAGAGTTCTATTAAACCTCTCCGGCTGAGGGTCTCCTTGCGGATGATAGGGTGTAGTTCTGGACTTTTTTTCATGTAGAAATCTTTATACAATAAGGTCACTTGGGCCCCAGAATCCAGCAGTGCCTTGGCGAAGATTCCTTCTACCTGGATGGGGATGATTGGAGAGGGTCCCACTAAGTTGCGGGGAAATTCACCCTGAGTGTTCGGCTTCTTCTGCCTGTTAGTGCGCATCTTGACTCCTCTTTTCCATGGACGCTCACTCAACTTCATTCCTCCTCTTACTCTCAAAACTTTGGGAACTTGGGTTTCGTTGGAGTTGACGACAGTTACAGGGCACCCAGCTGACTCCTTCACTGGGGCCCTTTGAAGTTTTCCGCCGGCTTTTGACGTTGTACTGCTGCCCTTGGACTTGGGCACACGTTCCCGAAATGTCCAACCCCTCCACAGTTGAAACAAAGTCCAGATTGGATTCTGAAGGTGGAGCCTGATACTCTCCTCAATTTTTTTGTTCCTCCATTGGGCGGATTTGGGGGTCTCATGGTCAGCAAAGCCATCATTTCCATTAACTGAGCCACCTGAGTCTTAAGAAGCTCAATCTGGGGATCATCCTCCATCACACTAACTGTTCGGACTCCAACAGTGTGCTTTGGTTCTTGAATGTTCTCCTTCTTCCTTTCTTTTTTTTTTAATCAGAAAAGTTTTATTTGTCATAAAAAAAAAAATAAAGAATTACAAAGGTACATTGTGAACAAATACATTGTAATGTCTACAGGTCATACGTTGACAAGGGTATTACGTCTGTTTGTTGGGCTTTTCACGGAACATAGTTGTGATATTTCTAACAATGTAGTTGAATCGGGTGGGTTCTGTCAAAGCTTATTACATTAAATGCAGATTTATTGAGGATTAACAGAGACTAATAAAAAAAAAGAGAAGAAAGGGAGAATGATGTACCCTGTGAGAACCATAAAAAATACCAGTACATTTTCCAAAACATGTAAATAAAGTTATAATCAGTGCTATAACCCATGTCTCGGCTCTTTCTTCCCCTTGGTTACCCTCTTACCCATGGTGTGCATGTAAAGCCAATCTGTCTTGTTGTGCTAATTTGGCTTGGTCAGGTTGTAGTATCTTAGCATATGTGTCTAGGGGGGGGTTTGGTCCCCGGGCTACCTTGTTACCTAGTTTGTTTTTAAGTACAGGTGTCAGATGACTGTGTCCATTTGTCCCATATTTGTTCATACTTCAGGGGGCAACCTCTGTGTATATAGATCAATTTTTTATAGGGTAGCGTATTGTTGACCTCAGCCAGCCAGTGTGAGAGCTCCGGAGGGTTGGGTCTCATCCAGGCCCTAGCAATGACTTTTCGAGCAGAAAAGAGTGTTTCATGTACAAAGACCTTCTGGAATTTGTTTATTTCGGGGTCTGATAAAATACCCAATAGGCAGAGTTTGGGCTGTAGTGTTACTGGGGAGCCCATTGTGTCATGGAGGAATCTCACCACTTGTGCCCAATATGCCTGGATTTGGGGGCACTGCCACAATAAATGAAAAAAGGTTCCGGTGGCTTGGTTGCAAACTGTGCACATTGTGGATTGATCCCCCTGTATTTGGACAGTCTTAATGGCGTAAGGTATGCTCTGTGGATCATGAATAGTTGGGTCAAACGGTCTGACAGTCTGGGGGACACTAGTTTGCATGCATCTAGAGCATCGCTCCATTCGTCATCTGCCAGTGTGCCTACCTCTCCTTCCCACCTTGTTTTCAGGGCGTAGGCTGATGAAGTAGCCTGTGGTGTCGTTAGCATTGAGTAGAACTGGGAAATTAGTTTTTTTGGGTCAGGGCATTTCACTGCTTCCATTAATGGGTTGCTTACCATGCGGCATTCCCCCGAAGGGAACTGTGTATGAAAGGCATGGCGCAATTGCATGTACCTAAAAAGCATTTGGTTTGGGAGCATGTATTCTGTTTGTAGCCTATCAAACGTTTTTAGCCTATCGTGGTGTACAATGTGTAGTAGATAAATGATCCCTCTGGAGCTCCACAGTTCACTGTTCGGTAGCAAATCAAATTCAGGGAGGTTTGAATTGTGCCACAGAGGAGTGAACTCATTAATCGTCGGCAGTTGGAGTCTAAGCATGGACAGGTTCCATATTCTGGTATAGTGGTAGGGTAGTGTTTTACGGTTGGTGTTCCTGTCTGTCCCCATGGCTTTCCCTGTTATTACAGTTAGTGGGTCTTGTGATGCCTGGGACCACTTTGGGCACACTAAGTGCAGGTATCTTTCCCTATCTGTCTTATCCACATGAAATAACTGGGATAACTGCGCTGCGATATAATAAACATTAAAGTCCGGCACAGCCATTCCCGCCAGGTCCGTGGGGTTTTTAAGTTTCTGCCAAGCTATTTTATGTCTTTTATTGCCCCATATGAATGGTTTTATGATGGCTTCCATCAGCTTAAAATGCCTAAGCACTAGGTATATTGGCGAGTGCCAAATCATGTAGAGAATTTTAGGTAGGAGGACCATTTTGGTCAGATTGATTCGTCCCATTACTCCCAGTGAAAGGCGGGCCCACACCTGTGTTTTGTGCTTAAGCATTGCAAACAGTGGGGTTATGTTGAGTGTCTCGTAGTCTGCTGGGTCTTTTGTGGTTTTTATGCCCAAATATTTTATAGTGTCTACTCTCTGCAGGGGTAGTTCGGCCCTGTCCCTGGGTTGCGGGAAGCTGTCAATGGGTAATATCTGGGATTTGTCCCAGTTGATCCGGAGGCCGGAGAACCTGCCGAATCGTTCTATAAGGTCCAGTGCAAGGGGCAGGGAACTCTCAGAGTCATCTAGGTATAGCAGGGTGTCGTCTGCGTAGGTGCTGATTTTTTCGGTCACATTTCCCCTGCTAAGCCCTTTGATTTCGGGGTGTGCCCATATGGCCACAGCCAGGGGCTCTGCCGCCAATGCATACAGCAGAGGCGACAGAGGGCACCCCTGTCTCGTGCCCCTAGATAACAGAAATTGGTCAGATGGCCATCCGTTCGCCAGTACCCTTGCTGATGGAGATTGGTACAAGAGTTGTACCCATTTTATAAATTTTGGGCCAAATCCGAATCTGCCCAGGCACCTCCACAGGTACACCCATTCCACTGAATCGAACGCCTTGGCTGTATCCAAGGCGACGATTATTCTAGACCAGTGGTTCTCAACTCCAGTCCTCAGGACCCACCAACAGGCCAGGTTTGCAAGATAGCTGAAATACATCACAGGTGATATCACTTGCTGCTCAGTGATTGCAGTATTCTAGTCTGCATCTCCCCAAGGTAATACTTAAAATCTGGCCTGTTGGTGGGTCCCGAGGACTGGAGTTGAGAACCACTGTTCTAGACCCTATATTGTCGTGCGCGGCTTGCAGGTTTATGAACAGTCTTCTAAGGTTGAAGGATGTATTTCTGCCCGGCATGAACCCCGCTTGATCACTGTGTATTAGGGAGAGGATTACTTTATTGAGGCGGGTGGCTAGAATTTTTGCAAGAATTTTGATATCTACCTGGAGTAGAGATATGGGGCGATAGGACTCGGGGATAAGTGGGTCCTTCCCAGGTTTGGGGATCAATACTATGGTGGCCTCTCTCATGGATGCTGGTAGTCTAGAGTCCTTGAATATGGCTTCGTATAGCTGTAGTAGTCTGGGGATCAGAACTTCCGAATATGTGGAGTAGAACTCCACTGGTAGGCCGTCCGAGCCCGGGGACTTCGAGGCCGGGAGTTCCGCCAGGGCTCCCGATACCTCGTCTATTGTCAGTGGGGCTTCTAGTTCCTCAACTTGCTCTGCAGAGAGCTGGGGAATTGTCAGTTCTCCTAGGAATGTTTCCATTAGGGTGGTATCAGGTGAGGCTGTTGCAGTGTAGAGTTTGTGGAAGAATTTTCTGAGGATATCTGTAACTCTATGTGGTTCTGTTTCTATAGCTCCACTGGATGAACGCAGTGAGATTACCACAGGGGGTCTATCCTCGCTATGTATCAAATATGCGAGGAGTTTTCCCGCCCGTTCCCCATGCTCGAATGACCTCTGTCTATGGAAAAAAAGTTTTCTTTTAGACTTTTCATAATGTAGCTGGGTCAACACCCTCGAACGAAGTTTGAGGTTGTCAGCTCCATCTGCAGTGGGGGCCTCGAGAAATGTCTTTTCAGCGTCTCGGAGGCTCTCCTCCGCCTTAGTTATGGCCAATTCTGACACTCTTTTAAGGTTATTAATTCTGTTGGTTAGTATCATACGTGCGTGTTTCTTGAAAGCCTCCCACACTATCTGAACTGGGGCAGACCCCTCGTTGATGTGAAAATAGTTTCCCCACTCCGTCGAGAGGTCATCCTCCTCCGGCAGTAATGTCAGCCAGAAAGGGTTCAACCGCCACGACGTCGGGGGGCGGCTGTGGGGGACAGTAAGCATGGCCCAGTAAGGGCAGTGATCCGATAAGGACCTAGGAGAGAAGCCCGCGTCTGACAGTCTGGGGAGGAGCACTTTAGATACCAATATTAGGTCTATACGGGACATGGCTCGGTGGGACGTGGAGAAGCAGGAAAATCGCTTGTCTACAGGGTTCCTGATCCTCCACGTATCCACTAGGTTAAAATCGGATAGGAGTCTGGCGAATCTTGTGGGGTGTGACGCCACTGGTTCTGTAGTTGATGTGTTGAGTCTGTCTGTGGCTGGATCTATAACGTTATTGAAGTCACCAAGCCACACAGCAGGAATGCCAGGATGCAAGGCCATGAAATCGAACCCAGCAGCAATGACACTCGCGCTGAACGGTGGTGGCACATAGAACGCCATGAGGAGAAGTATATCCCCGTGTATCTTAGCTTTCAATAGAACATACCTGCCCAGTGAGTCGACTACTGAGTCCTGGAGCTCAAAGTGAGTGCTTTTAGCGATTAAAATTGAAACTCCCCTAGATAGTGTAGTGTGTGTTGAATGGTACGCCCATCCAATCCATGGTCTCTTAAGTACTCTATGTGCGAGGCCTTCAGCGTGCGTTTCTACTAGAGCCACCACATCGGCTCTCTGTTTTTTTAGGATTGAAAACACAGCCGACCTTTTTAAGGGCTCCCTGAGCCCGCGGATATTCCACGTAATAAATTTTAAGTTAGTCATTTGGATGTGAGCATGTGGTACTGAGCTCCAGGACTCAGGTCTCCCCCCCCTCTCCCAAAAAGCCTAGCACATACCCCGAAAAACATGACCGTTAGCAAGAACACCATGAGGTTATTATAATAGCAATTAAGTGGTTTAGACATTGGGTAGAATAGTAGAACATTCGAAAATCTGAAAACCCCTTCCCCCCTCCCCGCTCTGCACCTTCCAAACCTGGTGCGAGCTTCAATCCCGAACTGCCAACTGGGCATAAACATTGTCCCACCTGTGGAGAAAAGGTTAGAACTTGAGCATGTGTAAATGGCATTTGCTATACTAGGGTTACCGATAATCTCGGAAGTCCCGAATCGCATGCATAGCATTGCTGAAAGTAATTTGCTCCATTTCAGGTGGTAAACTGTGTTGCGTGGGGCGAAAATACGCTGCGTGTCGTTGCGCATTTTAGGACTTTACTCACCACTCTTGGTGAGTGCTTTGTAGACGTTGTTTAGCTCCGTCGGTTGTCTGTGTGGACGCTGTTAGGGTGAGCCTGGGTAAGTAGCTGAGGTGTGTCTTGGTGGCGTGGGGCTGCAAAATGCCCGTTGAACAGTTGCACTAGGTGGTATATGGTAGGAGTTCTCTCGGTTTGTTGTCGTCTGGATGCTCTTGAAGGGATGTATTGCTGCGGTATTGGTTAAAGTCCGGTCGTGATCCTTAGTGTGTAGGGGTACACTCAGTCCCTGTAGAGTTGAAAGGAGGTTATCCGTCACTGGAGAATAGGAGGGGGAATAGGAAGGGAGTGTAGGGACGTGCAGTCCATCCTGTATTTTTGCGTGGAGTTTCAAGTTTGTATTCAATCTGTGGAACGGAGCTGAGTGCAGGAGGAGGGAGGATCCGCAGGAGTCATAGGGGCATATAGATGAGTATACGTGAGGTTGAGGCTTATCCGTGGTTTTCCCTCTGTTCCAGCCAGGCGATGGCGGCTTCCGGGTCCTCGAAAAAATGTGCTCTGTCCTCACCCTCTACACGGAGGCGGGCCGGAAAAAGCATGGCGTACTTGATGTTTTTGATGCGGAGGCGCCTTTTGACCTCCATGAATGTGCGCCTTTTCCGCTGCACCTCTGCAGAAAAGTCTGGGTAAATCGCTATCATTTTGTTTCCCAAAGGAATGTTTCCTTTCAGTCTGCTGAGGCGAAGTATGGCATCCCTATCCCTGTAGTTCAGGAACTTCGCAATAAACGTGCGTGGGGGGGCTCCAGGTGGTGGTGGTCTGCCCGACATGCGGTGTGCACGCTCTACCACAAATGTAGGGGAAAAGGAATCTCTGCCGTATGTATCGCAGAGCAGATTTTCAAGAAACGTGGGGGGGTCCCTCCCCTCTGACCCCTCAGGGAGACCCACAAATCTGAGGTTGCATCACCTGAGGCGGTTCTCAATGTCATCTTGTTTCTGAATCAATTGATTTACTTGGTGCTGTAGCTCAGATGTGGTATTTTGCAGGGGGGGGAGGGAATCCTCCATATTGCTCAGCCTGTTCTCTGCCTCAGTGACCCTGCCTTTTAGTTTTTGAAAGTCTTGCCTTACCAGTGAAATGTCCACCTTGACCTCTTCTATCCGTGCTGTGAGGGATGTCTGGCATATTGTTACGGCTTCCTGGCATGATGAGATCGCCTCCAGCACCCTCGCTGTGTCAGTCCCAGCAGGAGATTCTTCATCCAGCCCGGCGGCGCCATCTTGGCTGGAGGGGTCTGTGCCTAGCCGGCGGTATTGCTCGAGTTTTGCGGCCGCTGCGGATGACTTTTTGGTAGGTGACATGGCCCCTGTAAGTTGCCGGTTCGGCGGCGGTATATTGGGGGCTGAAATGAGTCGTTTGTCGGTCCCAGGATATGAAAAACGGATCGATGGCCGGCGGAGCTCTGACTAGTTGCGTCCTACTGCATGCCGCTCCAGGCCACGCCTCTCCTTCTTCCTTTCTAGAATAGCTTCTTCCTCCCGTACAATCCGAATTAGATCTGGGTACTTCAAGGTGCCTCCATCTTGGCGAGTTCTTAACTGGAGGGTGATGGGGTCCAAAAGCTGGGCACCCCTTAAGACTTGCTTGGCTCGAATTTCATCCACCTTACTAGGATCTAATCCCTTCTTTAGCAGTATCTGGTGAATAACCTTGTCCAGCCGTCTCATATATTCTGACAACTTCTCTGTTTCTTGGTAGGTGTGTTCTAATTGATAAATTAGGTCAGAGACCTTTTTAGTACGTCCGAACACATCTTACAGGATATCTAAGTAGTCTTGGGCTACACAATTCTGTTTACTGAGCTTTACATTTCGAATGGCCTTGGAAGCAGGTCCTTTCAGACTCTCAGTAATCCGCTGTTTCATCCAACACTTGCGTGGCCTGTTCCAACCACTCTTCAAAGGTGTCTTCTCCTTTGGGTATAGGCCGTTGGCCCAAGAAAATGCCCAGTTTTCGGTACCCAGTCCCTGAATATGTTGGGTTCCCCTTTTGACACTGGGACACCAAATTTCCCAAGGCTGTGATGAGTTCTGGCTCAATTGCAGCCGGTGCTGACTGTGATGGAACCTTAATTTCCGCTGAACTCATCTGGGGGAAGGTGGTAAGATTCTCCCCTTCTTCCCTTGGGTGGGTCAGATAAAATTTGGTCTTGTCAGCGAGTTCAACACCTGAAATTTTCTGCAACTCCCTTCCTCCACTCCAATAATGCATAAGTAAGGAATGTCTCATGATTGGGTCTTATTGCGACCACCTTGGCTCTTTGTTCTGGGGATAGTGTTTTTACCACTCGGTTAATGTGTTCCTTCTCCCAGATATCTCCCCAGAGTTCCATGGCCACGCTCGCTTCTGAGTGGGTGCCTTCCGCCTCACACCACTGTGCCACAGTGGGGGGATCCATTCTTTGGTTAAGGGGGTGCTTGATTTCAGAGCGACAGTTATCCCGGACGAACCCCCACATGTAGCAATAACTCTCTGTGGAGCTGCTGGTTTAAAGTGGGCCTGTCCTCTTTGCTCTCCACCCCTCTTAAATAGTTCAATCCCCTTGGCACAGCTGTAGTGCAGTGTTGTAATGATATGAGTATCAACTTTAACCCACCATATACACTTATATTTATATTTACCTCTACCTGGGTGCTGGTAACTCCACCTGCAGGAGAAATAACAACACTGCACACAAACTTCAGTAATAACCAAAAAATAACTTCTTTCTTTGTGTAAATAATATATTTATGTAAAGGGTTATTACAATGACTACACTATCACACCAACGTAGTGCAATAATATAGTGAATAGTTATGACAATTGGTAACATACACAAATATACCTAATTGCATATATCCAGGGAGCTCCCCCTGCTCTAAACTGTAAAGTCACTATCCTTGGTAACTAAATGCAGGGCCCTGCAATAAAAGAGATAGTCCTGACGTCTTCAGTCTTCGCTAGCTTTTGTAATTGTAATCCACAAAGGGTTCCTCCTGTGTGTTGCGCAGTGTAATGTAATACACTAAGGCAATTGTAATCCAGCAGATTGACTAAGTGTTCTTATATGAAGAAGACAAACATCTAGCATCCGTTCTTGAATACTGAAGTCTATTCAGATGTAAGGTTCTCCAACTTAACTTGTTCCGTGGGACTATCAGTCCCAGCAACACTCTGTAACAGTTCTAAATGTGTGTGTAGTATTTAAACAAACTTCTGGGTGTTAACCCTCTCACCACATGGGATCCAGGCGGATGGATGCCTCTGTTTCAACAGTTCTCAGTCCGTATGGAACCACCACCACACCGCTCCGTTCACTAATGACCAGGAGTCCTCGGTTACCTCCTCCATGGGTCTCCGGAACGATCACTTCTGCTGCTCCAGCACACTGTGATACAATGACAGGATCCCTGCTGCTGCTCTTCCGCAAGGTTGGCCGCAACCCTGTGGGACACACACACCCACAGAGTTCTGCAGGCAGCCCACGCGTCCCAGGAACAAGAGGCCTAAGATGGCTGCTCCCAGCCCTTTTATATCCTCCCACAGTGTAGTTCAGTTCTTTTCTTGTCCAGGAGCATTGTGGGTAGGTCATAGTTAAAGTTCAGAAGTAAACAATCAATGACTTCCATGTCACTTCTCTTAATCATGAAACATAACAGTATTGTACCTTTTTAATTGTCCACAAGATGGCACTGTAACAACTTATGTCCTGTATAACACACATATGGCTAAAAACAAAAGTTGTCAGCGCTACATCAGTTTAGCTAGATCCATTCCTGTTATTCTCTTCCTACTACTGACAGGCAGACAGGTGTTTTTACAGTATTTACAGCTACCTGAAGAAAATTGCTGGTGTTCTTCAGATCCTATTAGTCCTATTAGCTACAGTATTTACAGTTAATGTAGTGCGTCCTCTGCACAGTGTGCACCTAAAGCTACCTGAAGAAAATTAGTGTTCTTCTGATCCTATTAGTACAGTACCGCAGGCAGCTGCAGTATTTACAATTTAGTGTAGTGCGTCCCCTGCACAGTGTGCTCCTAAAGCTACCTGAAGAAAATTAGTGGTGTTCTTCTGATCCTATTACTACCACAGGCAGGCAGCTACAGCATTTACAGTTAGTGTAGTGCGTCCTCTGCACAGTGTGCACCTAACGCTACCTGGAGGCAATTGCTGTTGTTCTGCTCCTATTAATACCACAGGCAGGCAGCTACAGTATTTACAGTTAGTGCACTGTGTCCTCTGCACAGTGTGCACCTAAAGCTACCTGAAGAAAATGAGTGGTGTTCTTCTGATCCTATTAATACCACAGGCAGGCAGCTACAGTATTTATAGTTAGTGTAGTGCGTCCTCTGCACAGTGTGCACCTAAAGCTACCTGAAGACAATTGCTGTTGTTCTGCTCCTATTAATACCACAGGCAGGCAGCTACAGTATTTACAGTTAGTGTACTGTGTCCTCTGCACAGTGTGCACCTAAAGCTACCTGAATAAAATTGGTGGTGTTCCTATGATCCTATATTAATACCACAGGCAGGCAGCTACAGTATTTATAGTTAGTGCACTGTGTCCTCTGCACAGTGTGCACCTAAAGCTACCTGAAGAAAATTAGTGGTGTACTTCTGATCTTATTAATACCACAGACAGGCAGCTACAGTATTTACAGTTAGTGTACTGTGTCCTCTGCACAGTGTGCACCTAAAGCTACCTGAAGAAAATTGCTGTTGTTCTGCTCCTATTTATACCACAGGCAGGCAGCTACAGTATTTACAGTTCGTGTACTGTGTCCTCTGCACAGTGTGCACCTAAAGCTACCTGAAGAAAATTGGTGGTGTTCTTCTGATCCTATTAATACCATAGGCAGGCAGCTACAGTATTTACAGTTAGTGTACTGCGTCCTCTGCACAGTGTGCACCTAAAGATACCTGGAGACAATTGCTGTTGTTCTGCTCCTATTAATACCACAGGCAGGCAGTTACAGTATTTACAGTTAGTGTACTGCGTCCTCTGCACAGTGTGCATCTAAAGCTACCTGAAGACAATTGCTGGTGTTCTCATACTAATAATACTACAGGCAGGCAGTTGACTCTGCTAGCTGCAGTATCAGTATATATATATATATACATCCCAGCTTTGTGCAGCTACATCTCACTGCAGGCCATTAGTATGTCTGGAAGGCCAACAAGGAGAGGCAGGCAGTCACAAGCCAATAAATAAATAAAAGGGCAAGCAGGCTCTGTGTCTAGAGGCAACAGTGCTGGTCGTGGAGACGGTGCATCCTCATCAGCACGTGGCCGTGGGACACGCTTATTCTTTTTTTTCGGCAGCTGGCCATGTTGAGCCACAACATGCGGAAGACTTGGTCGAGTGGATGACCAAGCCTTCCTCACCCTCTCTCACCCAGGCTCAGGGTCCTTTGTCTGGCAAAGCAGCTGCCAACGCGGGCTCTTTCCTTGGCTCAATGGCATCAGTCGCTCCTTCCCTAGCCCCACCATGTCCTCCTGAAGAGTCCCCCGAACTGTTTGACCACAGTGTTGGGTACATGCTCCAGGAGGATTCCCGGCGTTTTGAAGGCTCCGATGATGGTACCCAGCTAGAGGAAGGCAGTAACGTGAGCCCAGAGAGAGGGGGTGCCCAAGAAGGACAGCAATCTGGCAGTCATGTTCCCCCAGTGATGAGGAGGGAGAGGATGGTGAGGTCACTGACTCCACGTGGGTGCCTGATAGGAAAGAGGAGGAGGCACATCACCAACGAGGCAGGATTCCCTCCAAGGGTCAGCTTAAGGGCAGCACACCGACTGCATCACACCGCAGAGCACCGCATGTGCAGGGCGCTGCTGTCTCTGCGCGTTATTCCAAAAGTTCTTTGGTGTGGGCCTTTTTTGAGACAAGTGCATCAGATCCCACCGCTGCTATTTGCAACATGTCTCAAGCGTATGTCTCGTGGCCAAAACATCTCCCGTTTGGGCACCGCATGCTTGACCAGACATATGTTGACCTGCCATGCAGTTCGTTGGCAACCGTACCTAAAAGACCCACAACAAAGAGGACCTCTCCTTGCTCCTCATCAGCTGGGATCTCCAACCCCACTATACTTTCAGTCCTCTCTGAGACCTGCACTGAGAGGAATGAAGGTGTAGAATTAGGTGTGTCACAGCCAAGTACACCGATGTCAGATTGTACCAGGCAAATTTCCCTGCCCCAGCTGCTGCACCGCTGAAAGAAGTTCGCTCCCAGCCATCCACATGCCCAGTGGTTGAATGCTAGCTTGGCAAAATTGCTAGGACTTCAACTGCTGCCTTTTCAGTTGGTAGACTCTGCTCCCTTCCGTGAGTTTGTGAAATGTGCGGTTCCTCAGTGGCAGGTTCGCAAATGCCACTTTTTCTCACGGAAGGCGATTCCGGCTCTCTACCGGCATGTGGAAGGCAATGTCTTGGCCTCGCTGGACAGGGCGGTCAGCGGTAAGGTGCATATTACCGCTGACTCATGGTCCAGCAGGCATGGACAGGGACGTTTCCTATCTTTCACCACGCACTAGGTGACTCTTCTGGCAGCTGGGAACGTTACAGGACAGGGTGAAGTAGTGTTGGAGGTTGTTCTACCACCACGCCTCCAAAATACTACTAGTGGTGATTCTGCCACACCTCTCTCCTCCACTTCTTCCTCCATGGCCTCTTCCTGTGCTGATTTGACTTTGGAACCAGCGGTGCTCCGTAGGCGTTCAAGGAGCTACGCAAGCACGCAGGACAAAAGATGCCATGCGGTGCTTGAGCTGGTGTGCTTGGGGGACAGGAGCCACACTGGGGCAGTGATTCTGTCAGCTCTGCAGGGGCAGGTTCAGAGGTGGTTGACTCCATGCCAGCTTAAGGCAGGTATGGTGGTTTGCGACAATGGCACCAACCTCCTCTCCGCCCTCCGACAGGGACAACTGACCCATGTGCCCTGTTTGGCTCACGACTTGGTGGTGCAGCGGTTCTTGGGCAGGTACCCGGGCTTACAGGATGTCCTGAGGCAGGCCAGGAAAGTCTGTGTGCATTTCCGCAGGTCATATAATGCCAGTGCTCAGCTAGCTGACCTCCAAAAAGAATTTAACCTACCCAAGAACCGCCTAATCTGTGACATGCCCACCAGGTGGAACTCAACGTTGGCCATGCTGCAGCGGCTGCACACGCCGCAGAGGGCCATCAGTAAGTACCTGTGCGACTATCGCACCAGGACAGGGTCAGAAGAGCTTGTTTTTTTCCCCACACCAGTGGGCCATGATCAGGGATGCATGCACTGTCCTGTCACCATTTGAGGAGGCCACGAGGATGGTGAGCAGTGACAGTGCATGCATCAGTGACACTGTCCCCCTTGTCCACCTGTTGGAGCACACGCTGAGTGGAATAATGGACAGGGCACTTGAGGCAGAACAGAGGCAGGAAGAGGAGGACTTCCTTAGCTCTCAAGGCCCCCTTTATCCAGACAGTGTTCCTGCGTGCCCACCGATCACACAGGAAGAGGAGGAGGAGGAGGAAGAGGAGGATTGTGTCAGCATGGAGGTGGAGCCTGGCACTCAGCATCAGCAGCAGTCTTTAAGGGATCATTTACAGTCCCAAGAAACCCATGGACTTGTACGTGGCTGGGAGGAGGTTGGCTTCGGATCATGTCGTGCTTAGTGACCCAGAGGACTCCGGACCGAATGCCTCAGCAAACCTACGCTGCATTGCCTCCCTGATCCTGCAAAGCCTACGGAAGGATCCTCGTCTTCGTGGTATCAAGGAGAGGGATCAATACTGGCTGGAAACCCTCCTTGATCCACATTACAAGGGTAAGGTTACGGACCTTATCTTGCCATCGCAGAGGGAGCAGAGGATTAAACATCTTTGGGAGGCCTTGCAGAAAGGTCTGTGCAACGCGTTCCCAGAGACTGGGAGGCTACAAACTCCTGTTTCTGGACAACGTGTTGCTGAGGCTTCGGTCAGTCAAAGAAGGAGCGGTGGAGAAGGTGGCCGTCTGACCAATGCGTTCAGACAATTTTTTAGTCTGCAGCCCCAAGGTATGATCGGTTCCAGCAACCATCGCCAGTGTCTGTTTTACATGGTGCAGGAATACCTAGGGGCAAGATCTGACTTGGACACTTTTCCCACCGAAAATCCTCTGGGTTACTGGGTCTTGAGCATGGATCACTGGCCAGAGCTTGCACAGTATGCAATTAAGCTACTGGCCTGTCCTGCACATTCAGTGCTGCTGGAGGTTTTGTAACCGATCACAGGGTGCGCCTGTCCACCGACTCAGTCGATCAACTGACCTTCATAAAAATGAATCAGTCTTGGATCACCACCAGCTACCAAGCACCTGATGCTGATGTAACCGAATAATTTTTTTTGAAATTTCAGATCCCTTCAAGACTGCCTATGCTGATGCTGAGTGACTATCCTGTTATGCTGAGTGACTATCCTCTTCCTGCTCAATGATGTGCTGATAGCTTGAAAAATATTTTTGGTTCTGGGCGCCCAATTTTTCAGCCCCTGTTTAACAGGGGCCTGTAATTACAATTTTTGATGCAATATTTTGCAGCAGGGCTCTTTCCTTCGCTCCAACTAGAGTATCTGTGAGGGGTTGCAGTGTTGTGGCACCAGCACCACCACCACCACCAAAGGCCCAATTTTTCTGACCCTGTTCAACAGGGGCATGTAATTACAATTCTTGATCTAATATTTCAGAGCAGAGCCCGTTCCTGCGCCCACCAAGAGTAACTGTGAGGGCTTACAGTGTTGTGGCAACACCAACACCTTAGGCCCCAATTTCTGCAGAGTATATAGGGCAGGCACCTACTTTCAAACTTCCAACTTACAAACGACTCCTAGTTGCAAACGGAAGGAGACAACAGGAAGTGAGATGAAATCTACCCCTAGGAAGGGAAATTCTCTCCTGTAAGAGTTGATATGGTAAAAACATGTCTCCTTTCCACTGATGCTTTATCACCAATCCTTGTTTCACTAAAAACCCCAAATTGTCAAAAAACATTTGTCATTGGGACAGAAAATGAGGTAAAATCTTCTGAAGAGGTGCACAGACAGCAAAACAAATGTCACAGGGGTGATAACCCTTCTCTATGTTTTCCAAAAAGCTTAAAAATAGATTTTTTGGCTGGAGCTACACTTTAAAAATGTACCAGTTCAAAATTACAAACAGATTCTACTTAACAAGAAACCTACAGTCCCTGTCTTGTTTGCACCGCCTGTATACTGCTGTTCAGAGGGCCTTGGGCTCCACGCCTTTCCTTTTTTTAATTTGGGTGCGGGGTTCCCCTTAATATCCATACAAGACCCAAAGGGCCTGGTAATGGACTGGGTGGGGGGGTACCCATGCTGTTTGTCTCACTGATTTTTATCCATATTACCGGGACCAGACATTACATTAAAGGCGTAAGCAGTTTTAAATAACACTTATTACTTTAAAAATGTCATTTTGTGCAGGGACTGTTCTAAGCACGGGAAACAAGCGCCACTTTACAGGCATACTATAGACACCCCACAGGTACGATATTTAAAGGAATATTTAACTTTTTTTTTTCACTTTAAGCATCATTAAAATCACTGTTCCCGAAAAAACGGCCGTTTTTAAAACTTTTTTTTGCATTGATACATGTCCCCTGGGGCAGGACCCGGTTCCCCAAACCCTTTTTAGGACAATACCATGCAAATTAGCCTTTAAAATTAGCACTTTTGATTTTGAACGTTCGAGTCCCATAGACTTCAATGGGGTTCTAACGTTCGTGCAAATTTTCAGTCCGTTCACAGGTTCTGGTGCGAACCGAACCGGGGGATGTTCGGCTCATCCCTACCCCAGACCATGACACTCCCACCACCATGCTTGACTGTAGGCAAGACACACGTGTCTTTATACTCCTCACCTGGTTGCCACCACACACGCTTGACACCATCTAAACCAAATAAGTTTATCTTGGTCTCATCAGACCACAGGACAGGGTTCCAGTAATCCATGCCCTTAGTCTGCTTGTCTTCTGCAAACTGTTTGTGGGCTTTCTTGTGTATCATCTTTAGAAGATGCTTCCTTCTGGAACGACATCCATGCTGATCAATTTGATGCAGTGTGGCGTATGGTCTGAGCACTGACAGGCTGACCCCCCACCCTCTGCAGCAATGCTGAGAGCACTAATTCGTCTATTTCCCAAAGACAGCCTCTGGATATGACGCTGAGCACGTGCACTCAACTTTTGTGGTCGATCATGGCGAGGCCTGTTCTGAGTGGAACCTGTCCTGTTAAACCGCTGTATGGTCTTGGTCACCATGCTGCAGCTCAGTTTCAGGGTCTTGGCAATCTTCTTATAGCCCAGGCCATCTTTATGTAGAGCAACAATTCTTTTTTTCAGATCCTCTGAGAATTCTTTGCCATGAGGTGCCATGTTGAACTTCCAGTGACCAGTATGAGAGATTGAGAGCGATAACACCAAATTTAACACACCTGCTCCCAATTCACACCTGAGACCTTGTAACACTGACGAGTCACATGACACCGGGGAGGCTAATTGGGCCAATTTGGACATTTTCACTTAGGGGTGTACTCACTTTTGTTGCCAGCGGTTTAGACATAAATGGCTGTGTGTTGAGTTATTTCGAGGGGACAACAAATTTACACTGTTATACAAGCTGTACACTCACTACTTTACATTGTAGTAAAGTGTAATTTCTTCAGTGTTGTCACATGAAAAGATATAATAAAATATTTACAGAAATGTGAAGGGTGTACTCACTTTTGTGAGATACTGTATTTGTTTTTACAAATGTTTATGCATTGAAAATGCGGCATGTTTTGTATATGCAAACTAACGAACCACATAAATGAATTATGTTTATCTTGTGATGTACACAGCAGCCTTTTGTTCTGGAGTCTGGCAAAAGATGAGATGGTGCCAGCCAGCGTCAGTGCTAGCAGAACATCTTAGTTTAATTAGGTAATGAAGAAAGAGGAAGTTGTACAGGCCTATTTTATTATGACTGTGCTGGATGGAACCAAAGGAGGAGAACACAGTAAGCATTTCAAGCTCAAGTGAAATGCATATTAAAACGACATCTACAAAAAGCAGACGTGGCTTTGGAGCAAATGCTATTCTTTTCTCACCCATTTAGAGAAATTGGACAATGGCAAACAAAAAAAAAGCTGTTAGGCAGTCAGGTATACCCTCCCAAGCTCATCATGCTCAGGGCTTGTGCAAGGATTTTTGAAACTCTAGGCGAAACCTCATTTTGTGGCCCCAATTTGCTCCGCCCCTGACTACACCCCCTTTGCCCTGCCCATGTATACAGTGGAGGTGGCGGGAGGGATCTGCGCCTCTTAACCTGGCCTGAAGACATATAGTGGTGGCACCGGCTTGCTTCCTCACGCCAGCCGTGGTTCACAGATATATGCACAGGCTAGGGTAGTATATGGACAGGCTAGGGTAGTATATAGACAGGCTAGGGTAGTATATAGACAGGCTAGGGTAGTATATAGACAGGCTAGGGTAGTATATAGACAGGCTAGGGTAGTATATAGACAGGAGAGGGTAGTATATAGACAGGAGAGGGTAGTATATAGACAGGCTAGGGTAGTATATAGACAGGCTAGGGTAGTATATAGACAGGAGAGGGTAGTATATAGACAGGCTAGGGTAGTATATAGACAGGCTAGGGTAGTATATAGACAGGCTAGGGTAGTATATAGACAGGCTAGGGTAGTATATAGACAGGCTAGGGTAGTATATAGACAGGCTAGGGTAGTATATAGACAGGAGAGGGTAGTATATAGACAGGCTAGGGTAGTAAATAGACTGGCTAGGGTAGTATATGGACAGGCTAGGGTAGTATATGGACAGGCTAGGGTAGTATATGGACAGGCTAGATTGGTATATGGACAGGCTAGGGTAGTATATAGACAGGCTAGGGTAGTATATGTACATGCTAGGGTAGTATATGTACATGCTAGGGTGGTATATAGAAAGGCTAGGTTAGTAAATGGACAGGCTAGGTTAGTAAATAGACAGGGTAGGGTAGTGAATAGACAGGCTAGGGTAGTAAATGCAACTCACTTTATCTGCAGACCAGGCCTTGGTTTCTGCGGCTGCAGAGACACCTATGGCGACATTAGGCCGATGACCCCTTTCATGGTCAGCTGACATCTAGTTCCCACCTCCTGGCTCCTATGGCCATGCAGTAAACTGATTTGGGGGGCAGCCGGCCAGAGGGCCGCGGAGAGACTGGGTAAGTAGCACCGGCCCAAGAAGCATCCCAGCTGCCTTGGACTCCAGAAATACATGCGGCCCGGTGGCCCTGATGCCCCCGACTGATGTGCGCTCTAGGCCTACTTGCTTATAGGTAGCTCCGGCCCTGATCATGCTTCTGTTTTTTGCTAGTGTCCTAGAAGGATGGACATCTTTTCTCTTTGAGAAAAGTTTAACCATTTTTAGACATTTTATTTCTTTTCATATCAAGGTATTTCAAGATCTAATTGCTATACTGCTGAGCTCCACATTCTATGGGCTCCTCCGACCGGATCTTATGTCCCAAGGACAGGTCTACAACCCTTCTTCAGAGTTGCTAGCTTTTATGGCTTAGCTTCTGAAACAGGGGTCCTAAGAGACAGGGGTCTTTCTGATTTGGTGCTTCCTACTCTCCTGAAAGCTACGCTGAAGGCTATCTTCACTTGGTGCTAGGAAAGAAATCCTAGGCAATACTCCGTGGGTAGAATTTTTTCCTTTTTGCTGTCAGGCCTGGATCAGCCCTCACTACTATTAAGGGTCAAAGGTTCGCCCCTTGCTATCCTGTTCTAATGACTGATAGCATCCCATTCTTATGCCGTGTACACACGATCGGAAATTTGGCCAGCAAAAGACCAATGAGAGCTTTTGGTCGGAAAATGCGACCGTGTGTATGCTCCATCGGACTTTTGCTGGCCAAATTCCAGCCAGCAAAAGATTGAGAGCATGTTCTCAATTTTTCGGTCAGAAAAAGTTCCTATCTGAAAATGCGATTGTCTGTAGCAAATCCGACGCGCAAAATTCCTACGCATGCTCGGAAACAATTCGATGCATGCTCAAATTGAACTTCATTTTCTCGGCTCGTCGTAGTGTTGTACATCACCGCGTTCTTGGCAGTCGATAGTTCAGTGAACTTTTGTGTGACCGTGTGTATGCAAGGCAAGCTTGAGCGGAATCCCGTTGGAAAAGCCATCATATCTTTTTCCGACCAAAATCCCGATCATGTGTACACGGCATTAGTGTTACTAGACCCACAACAGTAAAATCAATCTGTATCTGCTCCGAATAACGAAACAAAATTAATCTGAGATTCAGAAATTCACATTAAAATTGGAATCGAATTTTACATCAAATTCCATTCGAATTTGAACTGTAAACATATTTCTGAAATCAAAGACTGTGTGTTATTAGTGTACCATTTAAAAATAATGCTGTTTTTGTTAAGCTAAATGTGATTTAAAGAGTCTTTGTAATCATTTGATGCCGATTTTTCTTTTGTTTGTTCACTTTGCCCATCATTGTTGTGGGGCCCAAAGCAGCTGACTCATACTTGCCAAATATCCCCTGTTTTGTGCCACGTGAATAGGCACATCTCAGCAGATATGTGAGGGTGTCATTAACAATTAATGGCACTGCTGTGTATTTGCTAAAGGGCAGCACATTTCTGTGCTGTCAGGAAAGTGATTTTGCATGCGTTCCCGACACACACAAATGTGACTGCAGGCTAAATGTCTGTTACATTGGTGGTCAGTGTAAATCTTCTCATTACATTGGGTTTTTTTTGTACAATTCTTTCACTCACACTAGTTGCCAATGTGAAGGTCCCCCTTACAGTGCTGGTCAATGTAAATTCCTCTTTACATTGGTGATTACTGTGAATGTTCCTATCACAATAGTGGTCAGTGTAAATCCCAGTGTAGAAACTCCTCTTTATATTTGTAATCGGTAAAAAAACAAAAAACTTGCATTTGTGGTCAGTTTCAAATCCTCCCTTACATTGGTGGTCCATGTAGAAGCCCCCTTTAAATTGGTGGTGAGAGTAAATCCCCCTTACCTTGGTGGCCAGTGTAGAAATCCCCCTTTATTGGTTGTTGATGTAAAATCCCCCATTGCATTAGTCAGTGAAAATTCCTCATTACATTGGTGATCAGTGTACATTTTCCTTCACATTGGTGGTAAGTGCAGAATTGCCCTTACACTGGTGGTCAGTATAAATCCCCCTTTATATTGGTGGTCAATGTAAGTCCCCCCTAACATTGGTGGTCATTGTAAATCCCCCTTAACATTGGTTGTCATTGGAGGTCATTGTATATTCCTCTTTACACTGGTGGTTGGTGTAAATGCTTCTACTACATTGGTGTTAGTGTAGAAATCCCTCTTTATATTGGTGGGTGGCGAAAAATCCCCCATTAAATGGTGATCAGTGCAAATTCACCCTCACATTGGTGGTCAGTGTAAATCCCCCCTCACTTTGGTGGTCATTGGGAATTCCCCATTACATTGGTGGTCAGTGTAGAATCCCCCACTACAGTATATACTGTACTTGCCAAAGATTCCCAGCTTTGCTCTACATTGCCACAGTATACTGCCTACTAACTAGTCCCATCCCCCCGCCACTGTCACTGATCCCATCAACCCCGCAGCATTGTCACTGATCACATCCCCCTCCCCAAGCATTGCCACTGATCCCAGGAGTCCTAGGAGTTTTCTGTCATCTGATGGGTTCCCTCACCTCCCCAGTCCATGGTGTGCATGCAGTGAGAATATAATGTGCTATAACCTTTGGCAACCAATCAGTGAGCAGTAATGATGTGCACTAACCTCATGCAACCAATCATTGAGTGGTAAGGATATGCAGTAACCTCTAGCAACCAGTGAGCAGTAATGATGTGCAGTAACCTCTAGCAACTAATTGGTGAGTGGTAAGGATGTCCAGTAACCTCTAGCAACCAATCAGTGAGCAGTATTGATGTACAGTAATCTCTAGCAACTAATCAACAAGCTGAAGTCATGTGCTGTAACCTCGAAAAAGAATTCCAAGATCTATAGAATCATAAGTTCTAGGTCACCACATTCCAAAATGAATAAGAAACCCCCCCATGGGTGGGTGGGACTTTAAGAGTGACCAGGAACAATACATTTTATAAAAAATAGCAAATTTATTAGAAAACACATATACTGAATAAAAAAGACTTAGGTCAAGAAGCGACAAAAAGTGCATCAATATAGTACATATGAGAAATATATTGCTTAATACATGCAGACACGGATAGGCTATTTTGGATGAACCCAACGTTTCCGGCTTTATGCCCTTCTTCGGGGGGGTTTTTAACATCCAGAGCCCTGTGTCTATTGAAAAATATATATACATACATAAAGTTTAGTAAATAGTTTATACAGACATTGTCAACAGTGTAAATCTATTTTGTTTTTGTTTTTCAAAACAATAAGGAGTTGCGCAAAAATACATAAAAATACATATAATCAACAACACATAAAGAGAGGCATACCAGGTGATAATGTTGTCCCCATAACTAGGAGGTAAAAAGTTTTTCAGGGAATGACAAGAAGAGGCTGCTTGTATGTGACCCCGAGATGCTTGACACAGATTCCCCAGCGAGGGTCCAAACAGACCACAGGCATGAATCAGATCAAATGATCTGAAAAGGATGGAAATGCAATATACATCAATAAGTTGTAGACATAAATCATACAAATATAAGGCATCTGAGCAAACTCCATAGGATGGTACATACCCATGGAGATAGCATGTCAAAGGTATCACCGCACAAAAAGGGGGGGCACATCCAGTGTTTGTGGACCAGCTGAAAGAATATATAATGTATTTCCAGCTCAGGAAGTATACTTATAATGGTGAGAAAATGTGAAACTGCACTAATAGACTAATATAAATGACAATTGACCATCATAAGGTACAAGAAAAAAGCCATGTAAATATATGGAGCATATAAAGAATTGCTCATATAAAATATGCAATCAGGCTCTTGGCCTGGGATACTCAGACAACTTCTGTGTAGGAGAGCAAAAAGAATTTGGCGCATTACTTTACCTGTAAAATGCGATCCTTGATCCGAACTGCACTTCATTGGGATCCCCAACATGATTAATTAACATTCTTGCAGTTGTCAGTGTATCATCTGTAGAAGCAGCTTTCCATGCTAAGGGTTTGCTGTCCCACTACTGATCCATCTGATATCAAGGCCCCCAACTTTTCAACATAGCGGAGCCGTCTGGTTTTTGATGGAGGTCCGGAGTGATTATTCCTTTACAGCTTACCCAGACCCTCTGTAGTGGGGGGTCATGGGTCTCTGTTAAGCGGCCAGCTTTTATATTTGGTGACAGTGGATCTGACACTTCATACTTTCATCAACAAACTTTCAATACTCATCAGCACTTGGGTGGTCATCGCATTTATTATATGGACTTTCAATATGTCTCAAGATTTGCACTGATGCACATGATTATGCACTTTTGCACATGTATTGATTGCATATTTTTTATGAGCAATTATTTATATGCTCCATTTATTTACATGCCTTTTTTCTTGTACCTTATGATGGTCAATTGTCATTTATATTAGTCTTTTAGCGCAGTTTCACATTTTCTCACTTGGTTTTATTTATGTTTGTGTTATACATAGGGACTGCAGCTTTCTAATTTGTCTATATTTACCTATGCGCAGTTTTATCTTTTTTCCTATACCTATAATGGTGCATATAAGTGTAAAAGTAAGAATCTATTAAACCGACAAAAGGAACAAAAAATATAGGCCCATAACTGTCAAAGGGGTATATGCTTACCTTAACTGAATGTGGCACCGCACGGTGTGCAGATTATCAGAGCCGTCGAAGCTGTGTTTGCATGTTGCGAACGGCTCTGATAAATACCCCTATGACGTGTGCGCATTCGCGGTTATGAAGTGACGTCATGATGTACGCTCGGCGGCGACACGAAGGCCACAGAGCATGCGCAAAGCCCGTGATGTACAGACTAACTGTCCCCAAAGCGCAGGACGCCTCCTCAAAAGAGTGTGACGGGGGCCCTGTGCTTAGGGGACACCGGTGCATAACCAAAAACAAGGACAACAATCAGAGCTTAATACAGAGCTCGATCGTGCCAAAGTAATTGGAATAAAATGAGAGCATCTCAGCGCTAATGCATGCCGAATATCCCCCAAATGAAAGCTAGTTTTGATCCATGGCTGAAATATAATCATTCAATAGTTCAAGTGATCCCTCCCAGACAATCAAAATATCATCTATATGATTCCATAGATCTTGGAATTCTTTTTCTATATTTAGGGTAGCAAATACCCATTCCCCCCTTTTTCTTCATTGGAAATAACATTAAATTGCCCAATGGTAAGATTTTCAAACCGGCACATTTTGCCAACTGCAAAACAGCCGGTGTTGTCTATATGCTGGTGTGCCAATGTGGATCATTCTACATTGGTAAAACCAAACAAGAATTCCACAAAAGAGCATATAGACATATTCTAAGTATGAAAAAATCCAATTCTGCTCTTTCACTGGGCAGACATGTTAGAAATGTCCATGGTAGTAAAATTCTCCAAATAAAATTCTTAATTTTGGACAGAATACATCCCAGTGCCCGAAGGGGCGACTGGAATAGGATTTTGTTGCAACGTGAAACCCACTGGATAATCAATTTAAATGCTACCTTACCCCCAGGCCTGAATGACATGGTCAGTTATCGTCTATTTTTGGAAGATTTTTCTTCTGGAATATACTCTTTTTGACATGTGTTGGATCAGTGGTATCTTCTTCCCCCTTTTTACCTATATTTTTTATCCTTTTTTTCTTCTTCTTTTCAGTACTAGAAGAAGGTATTTTGCTATGTGGTTTTACTTGTTTCATATGTTCCTATATGATACTATATTGATAATTCCATGTCTTTTTCAAAATGTATTGGTCTACTCTCCTAAAGTGCCCCTTTCGGTTCCCTGCTTTCTCTGTTTAGTTGAAGTATCAGTCTGCATGTGTGGCTTCCCCTGTGTTGTCTTTTCATTTGATTCCCCACCCGGCGCACTTGGGGGATATTCAGCACACGTTAGCGCTGAGATGCCCTCATTTTATTCCAATTACTTTGGCACGATCGAGCACTGTATTGAGCTTTGATTGTTGTCCTTGTTTTTGGTTATGCACCAGTGTCCCCTAAGCGCAGGGCCCCGTCACGCTCTTTTGGGGCGGCGTCCTCCTGCGCTTTGGGGACAGTTGGCCCGTACATCACGGGCTTTGCGCATGCTCTGTGGCCGCCGAGCATGCATCATGACGTTACTTCACCATCGCGCATGTGCACACGTCATAGGGGTATTTATCAGAGCCATTCGCAGGATGCAAACACAGCTGCGACGGCTCTGATTATCTGCACACCGTACGGTGCTACGTTCAGTTAAGGTAAGCATATACCACTTTGACAGTTATGGGCCTATATTTTTTGTCCCTTTGGTCGATTCAATAGATTCTTACCTTTAGAATACATGAATATATGGTTGGGCAATTTCCGGAAACAGAAAGTTCCTCCCAGTCCCTGGTTTTAATAAAATGTAGAGAAAGAGACACTACTCTCTCGAGAGGGTTATGCAAAAAGTAGTAATTGCAGCAACGCACCGAATAAGACGGTGCCATTACCATTAATTTGACATGCGATTTGACATGACAAATCGCATGTCAAATCGTACCAATGTGAAACAGGGCTTACACACAAAGTTGACTTTTTTGTTGCCCTCACCTATGCAAGGCCTGTTTTGTCTTTAAGGAACCTTTTCTGATCTTACAGAAGCAGTTTTGTCCTTTCTTCCTAAGGTGGTTTCTGCTCTTTATCTCAGCCAGGACATTGTACTTCCATCGCTCTGTTCAGCCACAGTACATTCTATAGAGATTTTTCTCCATTGTATGGATGTGGTTTATGCTGTGCATGTCTGTCTTACAGCCTCTGTTTTCATTAAAAAGGCTGACTCTGCTATTGTCATTCCTGGTAGCCACCCTCAATGTGAATCAGTTTCTGCTCCACCATCTCTCCAAGGCAGATCATCATTCAAGACTATAGGCCTAAAAACAAGGTACCACCTTTTCCTGTTAATGCACTCTCTACTAGGTCTGTAACTGCCTCTTAAGCCCCATACACACGATTGGATTTTCCGACAACAAAACCATGGAATTTTGTCCGAAGGGTGTTGGCTCAAACTTGTCTTGCATAAACATGGTTACAAAAATGTTAGCCAACAATTATGAACGTAGTGACGTACTGGATGTACTACGTGTTTTTTCAGCACTTTAGCGCCACCCTTTGGGCTCCTTCTGCTAATTTCGTGTTAGTAGAAGTTTGGTGAGCATTGATTTACGCTTTTCTTTTCGCGTTTTTAATTTAGCGCTTTTCAGTTTATTTCTGAACGGCCGTTCGTCAACCAGACATGTTGCGGAATCAGAGGAGATAACGTGTTACTTATTATTGGCTTTGGAGTTATTGCTTTGACATTATTTTTTGGTTGAATAATGATTTGATTTGGTATATTTTCTATATTTTTGGATGCATAGAATGCACTTTTTGGTTAATTTCTATTGGCAGATAGCATGTCTATTTTTTTTTTAATGCACAATTAAAAAATTGTGCAGAATAATACTTAGCTATGTGTTTTACTTCAAACGACAGTTTGGGAGTAGGCAGTTACATTTTAAAAAATACAAAAATTGCAATGTAAAATTGACAGGGGACACCAATATAGTTGTATCTTTGATCTTATAAACTAGGGGATAATGGTGTTGCGGTAACTTGCACAAATTAAAAAAAAAAAAAACATAATAATATTATTCTTGACATCACTAGAAAAAAAAAGCCTTTGAAAATTAGTTTGCAATAACTCCATCAGTATCACCAGCAAAGCAGCTTCATTATTATCCCATTAAAGAAGAAGAGAATGTATGCTGCATTTCGAGATTTCATAATTTGCCACGTCACGAATGTTAATTCTCCATTACGAACGCTAGTTTACAAGACTGACCACTTCTGCTTCCAAGCATGCATGTACAGTGGTGTAGTGGGTAGCACTCTCGCCTAGCAGTAAGAAGGGTCGCTGGTTCGAATCCCAACCACGACACTATCTGCCTGGAGTTTGCATGTTCTCCCTGTGCCTGCGTGGGTTTCCTCCGGGTACTCCGGTTTCCTTCCACACTCCAAAGACATGCTGGTAGGTTAATTGGATCCTGTCTAAATTGTCCCTAGTATGTATGAATGTGAGTTAGGGACCTTAGATTGTAAGCTCCTGGAGGGTAGGGACTGATGTGAATGTACAATGTATATGTAAAGCGCTGCGTAAATTGATGGCGCTATATAAGTACCTGAAATAAATAAATGCATGTTTGGACTTTGGACTTTTGTCCGACGGACTTGTGTACACACGATCGGAAAATCCAACAACACACATTTGTTGGCGGAAAGTTTGAAGACATGCTAGTCAATATCCGATGGAGCATACACACGGTCGGATTTTCCGCCAACAGCCTGACATCCAACATTTCCTGTTGAAAAATCCGATCGTGTGTATGGGGCTTTAGGCTTTTTGGAATCAAGCATCTCTTTGTCAAATATGTAAGGCCACCACTTAGTTTTCTGTTCATACATTTTCTGACGTTGAAACGCAGAAACGCGCTGTATATGCGAAGCACGCTTGCATTGTCATTAACCACTTCAGCCCCGGACCATTATGCTGCCTAAGGACCAGAGGACTTTTTCCAATTTGGCACTGCGTCGTTTTAACTGCTAATTGCGCTGTCATGCAATGCTGTACCCAAACAAAATTTGCGTCCTTTTCTTCCCACAAATAAAGCTTTCTTTTGATGGTATTTGATCACCTCTGCCATTTTTATTTTTTGCGCTATAAACGGAAAAAGACTGAAAATTTTGAAGAAAAATGATATTTTCTACTGTTTGTTATAAAAAAGATCCAATAAACTCAATTTTAGTCATACATTTATGCCAAAATGTATTCGGCCACATGTCTTTGGTAAAAAAAATGTCAATAAGCGTATATTTATTGGTTTGCGCAAAAGTTATAGCGTCTACAAACTAGGGTACATTTTCTGGAATTTACACAGCTTTTAGTTTATGACAGCCTATGTCATTTCTTGAGGTGCTAAAATGGCAGGGCAGTACAAACCCCCCCCCCCCCAAATGACCCCATTTTGGAAAGTAGACACCCCAAGGAAATTGCTGAGAGGCATGTTGAACCCATTGAATATTTAATTGAATATTTATTTTTTTTGTCCCAAGTGATTGAATAATGACAAAAAAAAAAAAAAAATATTTACAAAAAGTTGTCACTAAATGATATATTGCTCACACAGGCCATGGTCCTATGTGGAATTGCACCCCAAAATACATTCAGCTGCTTCTCCTGAGTACGGGGATACCACATGTGTGGGACTTTTTGGGAGCCTAGCCGCGTACGGGGCCCCGAAAACCAATCACCGCCTTCAGGATTTCTAAGGGCGTAAATTTTTTATTTCACTCCTCACTACCTATCACAGTTTTGAAGGCTATAAAATGCCCAGATGGCACAAACCCCCCCCCCCCCCCAAATGACCCCATTTTGGAAAGTAGACACCCCAAGCTATTTGCTGAGAGGCATGTTGAGTCCATGGAATATTTTATATTTTGACACAAGTTGCGGGAATGTGACAAATTTTTTTTTTTTTGCACAAAGTTGTCAGGCTTTCTAAGGGCATAAATTTTTGATTTCACTCTTTACTGCCTATCACAGTTTCAGAGGCCATGGAATGCCCAGGTGGCACAAAACCCCCCCAAATGACCCCATTTTGGAAAGTAGACACCCCAAGCTATTTGCTGAGAGGCATGGTGAGTATTTTGCAGCTCTCATTTGTTTTTGAAAATGAAGAAAGACAAGAAAAAACTTTTTTTTTTTCTTTTTTCAATTTTCAAAACATTGTGACAAAAAGTGAGGTCTGAAAAATACTCACTATACCTCTCAGCAAATAGCTTGGGGTGTCTACTTTCCAAAATGGGGTCATTTGGGGGGGTTTTGTGCCACCTGGGCATTCCATGGCCTCCGAAACTGTGATAGGCAGTGAAGAGTGAAATCAAAAATTTACGCCCTTAGAAAGCCTGAAGGCGGTGCTTGGTTTTCGGGGTCCCGTACGCGGCTAGGCTCCCAAAAAGTCTCACACATGTGGTATCCCCGTACTCAGGAGAAGCAACAGAATGTATTTTGGGGTGTAATTTCACATATTCCCATGGCATGTTTGAGCAATATATCATTTAGTGACAACTTTGTGCAAAAAAAAAAAATTTGTCTCTTTCCCGCAACTTGTGTCACAATATAAAATATTCCATGGACTCGACATGCCTCTCAGCAAATAGCTTGGGGTGTCTACTTTCCAAAATGGGGTAATTTGGGGGGGTTTTGAACAGTCCTGTCATTTTATGCACAACATTTAGAAGCTTATGTCACACATCACCCACTCTTCTAACCACTTGAAGACAAAGCCCTTTCTGACACTTTTTGTTTACATGAAAAAATTATTTTTTTTGGCAAGAAAATTACTTTGAACCCCCAAACATTATATATTTTTTTAAAGCAAATGCCCTACAGATTAAAATGGTGGGTGTTTCATTTTTTTTTTCACACAGTATTTGCGCAGCGATTTTTCAAACGCATTTTTTTGGGAAAAAAATTTTTATTGCACTAAAACACACTATATTGCCCAAATGTTTGATGAAATAAAAAAGATGATCTTAGGCCGAGTACATGGATACCAAACATGACATGCTTTAAAATTGCACACAAACGTGCAGTGGCGACAAACTAAATACATTTTTAAAAGCCTTTAAAAGCCTTTACAGGTTACCACTTTAGATTTACAGAGGAGGTCTACTGCTAAAATTACCTCACATGCATGGTGCAATTGCTGTTTACATTTGACGCCAGACCGACCAGCAATAGGTAGTGACAGGTACTCTTTTTTGAAAAAATTGGGGTCTATTAGACCCTAGATCTCTCCTCTGCCCTCAAAGCATCTGACCACACCAAGATCGGTGTGATAAAATGCTTTCCCAATTTCCCAATGGCGCTGTTTACATCCGGCGATATCTAAGTCATGAAATGCTCGTAGCTTCCGGTTTCTTAGGCCATAGAGATGTTTGGAGCCACTCTGGTCTCTGATCAGCTCTATGGTCAGCTGGCTGAATCACCGGCTGCATTCTCAAGTTCCCTGTTGAGACAGGAGAGCCAGAGAAAAACACGGAAGACTGTGGGGGGGGGGGTCATTCCCTCCCACTGCTTGTAAAAGCAGTTTAGAGGCTAATTAGCCGCTAGGATTGCTTTTACATGAAAGCCGACCGCTGGCTGAAAAGAATGATACCAAGATGATACCTAAACCTGCAGGCATCATTCTGGTATAACCACTCAAAGTCGTGAATGGCGTACCTGAAGACAAAAAAATGGTTAACAATAAAACACAGTAAACGGTAAAGTATAAAAAATTGCATACCTGAAAAGCAAACATGATAAAACATAACAATAAAACATTGCAGAATAGAATACAGTAAAAAAGAGCAGAACAATAGAGAGAGAATAGAGAGAGAGAGAGAACAATAAAACGACAACTATTTTTTTTTATTTTATATATTTTTTATTTTTACACTTTTTTTGTAACTAACTTTTATAACTGTAACCGGTTCCAAGTTCGGGTCTCTCAAAATGCGATGGCATCTTGGGAGACCCTGTGAAAGTGTGCCTAATCTGTGGAATGCTGTACCCTACGCTAATACTCAACTAGTGAATGGTAGCATTCAAAACATTCACCAATGCAAAGACCAGGATTGTCAGGACAGGAGGGACAATAATAGCGGGTGTCACACCTATATCCGCACTTGCTGCAGACACGACATCTTTTTTGGGGGGGTTCGTTGGGTAGGGGTACTCGGGAGGACATAAAGAAAATGCCTCTCATGCAGCCGACTGCATTTGGTTGGGGATGTGAATGGGGGAAGTACGGGCGCTGCAGAAGTGGTGGGTTCCCAATTAGGATTGGCGAATGCAGCAGGAAGGGCATTATGGGCACGACGGGCCTGTGTTTGTCTTCTTCTTGGTGGCAGCGGGACACTACTTGTGCTTGCCACCTCACCAGCTTGAACTGCACTTATGGGACTCGCCACGTCACCAAGTGTTACTGCAGTGCTGGTTTGACTATGACCGGGGTGTACTAGGCCGCTGACGCTTGCCAGTTCACCAAAACGCTACCAAAAAAACTGTTAGCGATCGCAGGGATCAGGCCAGACTCTGCGAATACTGCAGTTATGTGTTTAGTGTTTTGTAAGTGACAGTGATCGATCGATACTGCACTTGGGTGGGCTGGGCCGGGCGGAGGGGCAAAACGCAGGTGCTAGCAGGTATCTGGGCTGATCCCACTAACACTGCGTTTTTGGGAACCCTAAACTGCTGGGGACGCTAGTATAGCTCTGATTGGATCAGATATTGATCCGATCAGATACTATACCACTAAGGGAGGTGTACAGTGCGTGTGTGGGTGTTAGCGGTACTGGCGCTAACCTCACGCTGCCTGGGGCTGGTGCTTGCCAGTTCACCAAAATGCTACCAAAAAAACTGTTAGCGATCGCAGGGATCAGGCCTGACTCTGCGAACGCTGCAGTTATGTGTTTAGTGTTTTGTAAGTGACAGTGATCGATCGATACTGCACTTGGGTGGGCTGGGCTGGGCCGGGCGGAGGGGCAAAACGCAGGTGCTAGCAGGTATCTGGGCTGATCCCATTAATGCTGCGTTTTTGGGAACCCTAAACTGCTGGGGATGCTAGTATAGATCTGATCGGATCAGATATTGATCCGTACAGATACTATACCACTAAGGGAGGCGTATGCTGCGTGCGTGTTAGCGGTACTGGCGCTAATCTGACGCTGCCTGGGGCGACGCATATCTGGGGGCTAAACCTTTATTCGGTAATAAACGGCGGGTGCCCTGACACTATAAAAAATAAACAAACTAACCAGCGTCACCCGTAACGGTTATACGGTGATCAGTGGTGAAAGGGTTAACTAGGGGGCAATCAAGGGGTTAAAACATTAGGTAGTATATAGGGGTCCCTGTCACTATAAAACGCTGACGGCGAACCTAAATATTTACCTCCCTAACTAGCGTCACCAGTGACACTAATACAGCGATCAGAAAAATGATCGCTTAGCGACACTGGTGACGGGGGGTGATCAAGGGGTTAAAACTTTATTAGGGGGGGGTTAGGGGGATACCCTAGACCTAAAGGGGGCTAACAGTAACTGTCCTACCACACTAACTGTCACAAACTGACACCATGCAGTAATCAGAAAAAAAAAAAAACTGCTTGGTGTCAGTGTGACGGGGGGGGGGGGGGGAGATCGGGGGGTGTTTTGTGTGCCTGGCATGTTCTACTGTATGTGTGTGTGTTGTGCACTCACATTGATGTCTTCTCTCCTTGTCGCCGGAACGGAAAATACCGAGCCGAGGAGAGATGACATCAATTCCTTTGCTGCTGTTTAGCATACAGCAGCATAGGAATGATTCTATTGGCCGGCGGCGATCGCGAGGGGGGGCCACGAATGGATGGTCTCCCCCTCACCTCCGATCGCCGCTGGACAATAGCGGACCGCCTCGTGCACCGGGGGGGGGTCCGATCGGACCCCCCGCCCGCGGGAGGCAGATCACGTGTATGTACGTGATTCTGCCTGCCCATGCCGCCTTGCCGACGTACATCGGCGTGAGGCGGTCCTTAAGTGGTTAAATTTGCACAGACAGCAATCTGTCTGTTTCTACTCTGATTTCAGGGAGAAAAAGCAGACAGATCTGTTAGACCCGTTTCACACTGAGGTGTTTTTCAGGTGCTTTTGGGCTAAAAATAGCGCCTGTAAAGCGCCTGAAAAACGGCTGCCCTGCAGTCTCAGTGTGAAAGCCCGAGTGCTTTCACACTGGAGCGGTGCACTGGCAGGACATTAAAAAAACCTCCTGCATGCAGCATCTTTGGAGCAGTATAGGAGCGGTGTATACACCACTCCTAAACCAACCCTGCCCATTGAAATGAATGGGCAGCGCCGCCAAACTCTTTGTGGGTTGTTTTAACCCTTTTTCGGCCGCTAACGGGGGTTAAAAATGCCCCGCCAGGGGCCAAAAACCTCAGCAAAAATGACGGTAAAACGCCGCTAAAAATAGCAGCGTTTTACCGTCAACACCCGCCCGCTCCAGTGTGAAAGCAGCCTAAGTAAAAGCAACACACAATACACTTAGGCACACAGTTAACCCATTGACGTTAACCCCTTCCTAGCCATTAGTACAGTGTAAAGTATTATCACTGATCACTCTATTACTGTCACTAGGGACGTCAATGTTAGTTAGCCTCCCCCCCAACCAGTGTCAGTTAGAGCTAGATTGCCCACCATACTATCACAATTACACTATAAGTCGGTGATCACCACTATTACCAGTATAGTGTCTGTACGGATCAGTATCTCAATCACAATCAAAACTACAGTGGAACCTTGGATTACGAGCATAATCCGTTCCAGGAGTACTCGCACATCAAAGCGAGTTTCCCCATAGAAGAAGTCAAAGGAAACAAAGATAATTTGTTCCGCATTGACTTTTATTGCATGCAATTCCGCATGTGGCCAGAGGTGGGGGGGGGGGCGCCGGAGAGTCTTGGAAATACTCGGGAACAGCTCGGCTGAACTCGGAAAGCCTCGGAAAGGCTCCGGAACTGAGTCTAGAAAATATAGTAGAAAATATTTTGTTTTTCTTTTCAACCTTTTCAGTAATTTTTTCATTTATATAATGAAAAATAAAAAACCCAGTGCTGATAAAATACCACCAAAAGAAAGCTCTATTTGTGTGAAAAAATTATATGAATTTAATTTGCGTACAGTGTTGTATGCACAATTGCCAAGTTAAAGTGGCGCAGTGCTGAATAGCAAAAAATGCCCTTATCATGAAGGAGGTAAAACCTTCTGGAGGTCAAGTGGTTAATCTTTATTTTTGAATAGCTTTTTTTTTTTCATTTAAACAGACTTCTCCTCTAGCAAGGAGAAAAAGAAAAAAAAATAACTTCCCCTCCTTACAGAGGAGAAACAACACTGGGTGAGTTTATACAGTAGAGACCACTGTGAATGTTTAATCACAGTGATCACATGATCGGAAGCTGGTTCTCCCAGCTCCCAATCATTAATACAAGACCTGAAGCTGTCAGTGCTGGAAGTGCATGGTTGAGGGGGCCTCCAGCACAAAGTTATATACAGGTGCATCTCTAAAAGTTTGAATATCATCAAAAAGTTAATTTATTTCATTAATTCAATTCAAAACGTGAAACTCATACATTATATACATTCATTACACACAGAGTGATATATTTCAAGCATTTCTTTCTTTTAATTTTGATGATTATGGCTTACAGCTAGTGAAAACCCAAAATTCACAAATTGAATTGTGAAATAGTTCAATATTGTAAACTCATGGTGTCACACTCTAATCAGCTAAATAACTCAACAGTCTTTCAGTCTGGTTCAGTAGGTTACACAATCATGGGGAAGACTGCTGACTTGACAGTTGTCCAGAAGACAATCATTGACACCCTCCACAAGGGGGGGGGGGGGGTAAGTCACAAAAGGTCATTGCTAAAGCTGGCTGTTTACAGAGTGCTTTATCCAAGCCTGTTAATGGAAAGTTGAGTGGAAAGCAAAAGTGTGGTAGAAAAAGGTGCACAAGCAATAGGGATAACCACAGCCTTGAGAGAATTGTGAAGCAAAGGGCCATTCAAGAATTTGGGGGAGATTCACAAAGAGTGGATTACGGCTGGTGTCAGTGCTTCAAGAGCCACCACACACAGATGTATCCAGGACATGAGCTACAACTCCTTGTGTCAAGCCACTCCTGAACCAGAGACAAAGTCAAAAGTGTCTTGCCTGGGCTACGGAGAAAAAGGATTGGACTGTTGCTCGGTGGGTTCAAAGTTCTCTTCAAATGAAAGTAAATTTTGCATTTCATTTGGAAATCAAGGTCCCAGAGTCTAGAGGAAGAGTGGAGAGGCACAGAATCCAAGTTGCATGAGGTCCAGTGTGAAGTTTCCACAGTCAGTGGTGATTTGGGGAGCCATGTCATTTGCTGGTGTTGGTCCACTGTGTTTTATCGAGTCCAAAGTCAGCGTAGTCCTCTACCAGGAAATTCTAGAGCACTTCATGCTTCCCTCTGCTGACCAGTTTTATGGAGATGCTGATTTCATTTTGCAGCAGGACTTGGCACCTGCCCACACTGCTAAAAGTACCAAGACCTGGTTTAACGATCATGGTATCACTGTGCTTGATTGGCCAGCAAACTCGCCTGACCTAAACCCCATGGAGAATCTGTGGGGTATTGTCTAAAGGAAGATGAGAGACACCAGACCAAACAGTGGAGACGAGCTGAAGGCCGCTATCAAAGCAACCTGGGCTTCCATAACACCTCAGCATTACCACAGGCTGATCGCCTCCATGCCATGCCGCATTGATGTAGTAATTCATGCAAAAGGAGCCCCGACCCAGTATTGAGTGCATACTATACTGTACATGGACATACTTTTCAGTAAGCCAACATTTCTATATTCAAAATCCTTTTTTGTTATTGGTCTTATGTAATATTCTAATTTACTGAGATACTGAATTTTGGGTTTTCAGCTGTAAGCCATAATCATCAAAATTGAAAGAAAGAAATGCTTGAAATATATCACTCTGTGTGTAATGAATTTATATAATAAGAGTTTCACTTTTTGAATTGAATTACTGAAATAAATTAACTTTTTGATGATATTCAAATTTTTTGAGATGCACCTGTACATATGCAGTACCCAGGAAGAAAACCCATTCCTTGATGCTGCATATATATGTGTGATACAATCAGAAAGGGGTTAAAGAACTCCAAGTAAGGGATTTTACAGTAAGTACAAAAATCTTGTTTTTTGAAAGGCTTGTAGCTAAGTATCCCACCAGGTGTCTTTAACCAGTTCTTGACCAGCCACCGTTATACTGTGGCAGGTTGGCTCCCCTGCGCGAATCGCTGTACATGTACGTGGTCCGTGCACTAGCTTTTGCTGGCGCGTGCCCGCCGCCGGAGGCACGCACGCCCACAGGTCGATGTCCGCCGGCCACCCATGATCGCTGGAAAGAGAGACAGAGCGGGGATCTGCCAGTGTAAATAAGGTGGATCCCCATCCTGACAGGGGAGGAGAGAGAGATCAGCTGTTCCTAGTGATCAGGAACCCCTTGATCGCCCCCTAGTGTTAAACCCTTCCCTGCCAGTGCCATTTATACGATGATCAGTGCATTTTTTCCAATAGTTACAAATTTTGCTGTAAAAATGGACTCCCTGTTCTGTCTCAAGGAGCAGAAAGCTAAACCTTCTCATCCCAATAACTGTAGATACCATATTTCTTTGATCTCAGTTTTATTAGAACAAGCCAGGTGAAACTACAAAATAACAGAAGTAGACCTCAATAAGTATAATATTGCATACAATACAGCATACATTGCATAAACAACGATATACAGTACAAGATGGGATAGTAAAAACTTACTTTTTAAGTTCTCTAAGGGGTGATGGCGATAGATAAATACATGTGTTGTTTCCTGAATGTCTTCTCACAAAATGGTGGCTGTTTCACTTCCTGCTAAGATACCCAGAATTCCCCGCTTGCTGACAACTTCCTTAGTTACACATACAAAAAAACAAAAAAACAGAACTGCAGCAATACCAAAAAGGAACGCTAGATGGAGCCTGCACACCACATATGATTGTCTTAAGTAAATTACACATTTTGCATGTAAATTTAACAACACGGGTACAAATAACCAGTATAAAACATCTGGTGGACAGAACACTCCCAACTCACTTTTGAAGCCCATATAAATCACCTATGTAAGACCTCTTTCTACTACCTTCGTAACATCTCTAAACTCTGTCCCATCTCTCCCTCTGAGATGCCGAAAAGCTGGTTCATGCTTTTGTCTCCTCCAGACTGTACTACTGTAACGCACTTCTCATTGGGATTCCTAGAAAGAGTCTGCAGAGGCTTCAGTACATCCAAAACTCTGCAGCAAGGATCCTGATGAAAGTGCGGAAACATGAGCACATTACCCCCATTCTTCAGTCTCTCTACTGGCTTTCGGTCTCCACCAGGATTGAGTACAAGGCTTCTCTCCTCACACACCAATGTATCCATGGACATGCCCCCTCCTACCGCAAAGAACTTCTCAAACCATTAAACACAATACGTCCCCTCCGCTCCTTTCACTCAAACCTTCTTCATATACCCAGAACTAGACTCAGGACAATGGGAGACAGGGCCTTTTGTGCAGCTGCCCCGCGCCTGTGGAATGCCCTACCTGACACCTTGAGGGCTCCTCAATCTACTGACTGTTTTAAAAAAGGTCTTAAGACATTTCTTTTTAGCAAAGCTTTTTGTCCCTTTTAGATGTTTGTTTCATCGTATAAATTGCTTATTTTTCTTTTTTGTTTTTAACTTGTAGTACTTTCAGATCTTTTGATGAAAAGCGCACTATAAATAAAATGTATTATTATTATTTTTATAGCACTGATCACTGTATTGGTGTCACTGGTCACCAAAAAGTGTCACTTAGGGTCAGATTTGTCTGCCACAATGTCACAGTCCCGCTAAAAATTGCAGATCGCTGCCGTTACTAGTAAAAACAATAAAAAAATTTTTTTTAAAAAGTCCCTAAGTCTCTTCCCTATTTTGTGAACGCTATAACTTTTGCGCAAACCAATCAATATACTTTATTGCAATTTTTTTTATATTGGCCTAAACGGATGACATTTTTTTTTGCTATGTATTATAGCAGAAAGTAAAAAATATTGTTTTTTTTTTCAAAATTGTCGCTCTTTTTTTTGTTTATAGCGCAAAAAATAAAAATCGCAGAGATGATCAAATACCACCAAAATAAAGCTCTATTTGTGGGGAAAAAAGAACATCAATTGTATTTGGGTACAATGTCGCACGCCCACCCAATTGCCAGTTAAAGTGATGCAGTGTCGTATTGCAAAAAATGGCCTGGTCATTAAAGGGGTAAATTCTTCCGGGGCTGAAGTGGTTAAAGGACATCTAAAATCAAGAACAAAAATGTTATGTATATTTGCAGCTGATTAGTCCTGAAATGTTTTGGCTGCGTTCATTTTCATTTTCAGGCCAAGAACCTTTTCAGCAAGTACAGAACAAAAGCCTGCTGATCTTGTCAGAATTATGGTGTCCTTGTAAGTTCCTGTGTACTGATATCTCAAACAATGTCCCAGCTACCTCTGGTGAGATGAGTAGAGGGGAGGTATTTGTAGCCCAGATCAGGAGAGCAGCTTAGGGTGCCAACACTGTTTCTCCATAGATACAGTGCAGTGTGTGAGCATTGCCACTCTAGGACAGCATGTGTGTTACTGGCAGGATCACCGGGTGAAAATAAAGGAAAGAAGGCTGCACTTAAGTACTGATAAACTGTAATATATTATATATTTGTTTTTAAATTGTGGTAGTGCACACCCCCTACTGGACACCAGAAACTTCTGCAGCCTTGCTTTTCTTAAACAGGTTATGCAGCATTTTTTCTTAGCTCACACAACATAACACACCACAAGAGACTTTAGCGCAAATCCAAGATGAGCCCCAATTGTTTTTCTTTGTCTTTTCAGGTTACTTTTTGGTTAAAGCAAGGAAGCATAAAATATTAATTTGCCTTACTAAACAAAAATGCTGTACTCACTTATAGGAAAAACAATACATAACATATAGTGCATCACAAAATAGGAATACAATTTTCACACGCACAAGCTATCTATCCTTCCTAGCAAATGAGCATGGATATAATATGCACTAAACAGGTACTTAACTTGCTTCTTCCTGCTGATGGAGTCTGGTCACTCATCCTACTCTATATTTGCCTGGGCTGTGAAATATCCAGGTCGGCGGCGCCCCATCCTCCGTTAAGTACTGCTGGGGCTTGGTCTGTCTCAGACAGGGAGGGAGCAGTCGGAGAAAGGATGCTGAATTATATAGAGCAGGGATCTCCTGCTTACCCGGGTGTCAGAAGAAGTCCCGCCTCCTATGATAGGCAGCACACTGGGGACGTCTATCATAGGAGGTGGGACTTTGTCTGAGGGCAGCGCAGGGTAAACAGGAGATCCCATCTCTGTATAATTTCCTCAAGGTAAGGCTGAGCAGATTGGCACTGAACAGGCTGAGCAATTGGCACTGAACAGGCTGAGCGGATTGGCACTGAACAGGCTGAGCTGATTGGCACGGAACAGACTGAGCTGATTGGCACGGAACAGACTGAGCTGATTGGCATGGAACAGGCTGCATTGATGGGCACTGAACAGGCTGAGCTGATTGGCACTGAACAGACTGAGCTGATTGGCACTGAACAGGCTGCATTGATGGGCACTGAACAGGCTGCATTAATGTACACTGAACAGGCTGCATTGATGTGCACTGAACAGGCTAAGCTGGTGGGAACTGAACAGGCTGCATTGATGGGCACTGAACAGGCTGAGCTAATGGGCACTGAACAGGCTGCATTGATGGGCACTAAACAGGATGAGCTGATGGGCACTAAACAGGCTGCATTGATGAGCACTGGACAGTCTGCATTGATGGGTACTGAACAGGCTGCATTTATGGGTACTGGTGAGGCTGAGCTGATGGGCACTGATGAGGCTGCGCTGATGACCACTAGTGAGTATGATACAATTTTCAAATGTGCTTTCAAATCCATTGTTTTCCCTTTTATGAACAAGAAAATAATGACGTTATGCAGTTGGAAAAAAAATATGTACCCGGATTTCATTTTAAAAATCTGGTCACCTTATTCTTGGAGTCCTGCAAAACTTCCTTTGTGTCCTCAGCACATGGCTATGTCCAAGTCCTTTTTTATCAATGAACAATACTTTATTGGATGTGTTTTTTCTCCAATAGGATAAATCCTCCAGTGCCAGGTGGAATGCTGTGTTTTTTATACAATTTGCTGTTTTCCAGTACAGTTCTGTGCAAAAATGCAGCATGTTCTACTTTTTTTTCTGCAGTAGAAACTGACTGCACTGGTGTGCACTAGGGCCATTTGAATACATGGAAAACACTGTGCATGCATTTTTCATGCAGAACAAAAAAAGCGCACAGGACTGCATCTAGTGTGAACTAGCATTATAGTTATTGTTAAATTATTTTATTCAAATCATTCTCCGTGCTTGTGTCAGTATCTCAGCACCACTATCTCAACACCACCTGATCAGCATTGCATAAACATTGCTGGTAGAAACATTAGTCTTTATTTGGGCTTCAGCCAAATAATTAATGGTTTCCAAATGTAATGCTATATAAACAGTTCTAAGGAAAAGTTTGTGGACCCTTGGGATTTTTGTGGACTTGTGTTGGTGTGTGAACAGCTTCTAAAATGTGATCTGCTTTTCATTTAAGTCATTATAAAACAAGTCTTAGTTAATAAAGAGCAAACAAATTGTTTTACATTTCCATATCTTTACAAAACCACTTCTAACTATAAATATATGTCATTACTTTGATGTTAAATACTGGGCAACTAGCTGCCATAACCCCGGTATCTTTTTTTTTTTTTTTAGTTAGGCGGATGGTTTTGGATTAAAAGTGATGCAGGCAGCAAAATCACCCCCCTTCCTGGTCATTTCCGAGCTTACCAGAGCCGTCAGCAACCACGGAACTGATCTGATGTGACCGATGGCTAAGCAGGAAGTCGAGCAAAGGCAAGATAGCCCCCACTTGGCTCTATGCCCTTGGAGGACCAAACCAGAGCAACGTCTAAGATCACTTCCTGTTCTTGGGCATACAGAGATGATTTTTTTTTTTTTAAAGTCAAAGTGTCTTTTTTTTTTGCTTTTAAGGGTAAATGAGAGATCTGGGGTCTTTTTGACCCCAGATCTCAATAAAGTGTACCTGCCATGCTTATTCCTATTACAAAGGATGTTTACATTCCTTGTAATAGGAATAAAAGTGATAAAAAAAAGAAAAATAAATAAAGGGACGGTGTAAAAATAAAAAGTAAAATAAATAAGAAAAAAAAATTTTTTAAAGCGCCCCATCCCTCTGTGCTCACACGCATAAGCGATCGCATACCTAAGTCGCACCCGCATATGTAACCATGGAAGAGCGAGAGCAATAATTCTAACGCAAAACCTCCTCTGTAACTCTAAACAAGTAACTTGTAAATATTTTTAACCACTTGCCGACCAGCCGCCGTATTTGCACAGCGGCAGAATTGCACGGCTGGGCGAAGCGACGTTATGTTATGTCGCTTCGCCCTGTGGCCACTAGGGCCACGCACCCCCGGAGCCGATGCGAGTGTGACCGCCGGGCTCCCACGATCACAGCTGACACACGGAGAACCGGGATCTGTGTGTGTCTGTTCATACAGAGTGTGAGCAGCGATCTGTCATCTCCCCTACACAGTCCCCTCCCCCTTTAGTTAGAATCACCTTCCAGGGAACACAATTAACCCCTTGATCGCCCCCTAGTGTTAACCCCTTCCCTGCCAGTGATGTTTTTACAGTAACCAATGCATTTTTATAGCACTGATCGCTGTATAAGTGTCAATGGTCCCAAAAATGTGTCAAAATTGTCCGATATGTCCGCTATAATGTCGCAGTCCTGATAAAAACCGCGGATCGACGCTATTACTAGTAAAAAAAATTTTAAAAATTAAAAAAATGCCATAAAACTATCCCCTATTTGTAGACGCTATAACTTTTGCACAGATTAATATACGCTTATTGCGATTTTTTTTTACCAACAATATTTAGAAGAATACATATTGGCCTAAACTGAGGAAAAAAAATGTTTTTTTATATATTATTGGGGGATATTTATTATAGCAAAAAGTAAAAAATATTGCGTTTTTTTCAAAATTGTCGCTCATTTTTTGTTTATAGCACCAAAAATAAAAACCACAGAGGTGATCAAATACCACCAAAAGAAAGCTCTATTTGTGGGGGAAAAAAGGACATCAATTTTGTTTGGGTGCAATGTCGCACGACCACGCAGTTGTCAGTTAAAACAACGCAGTGCCGAATTGCGAAAAGTGCTCTGGTCAGGAAGGGGGTAAAATCTTCCAGGGCTGAAGCGGTTAAAGCGACATCTATGGAGATTTTTAACTACCATAGTTTGTCACCATTCCACAAGCGTGCAGAATTTTAAAGCATGATATGTTAGGTATCTATTTACTCTGCGTAAAATCATCTTGTTACATTATATGAAAAAAAAAACATCGACTCACTTTACTGTTTTGTTTTTTTTTTAAATTCATTAAAGTGTATTTTTTCCAAGAAAAATAGCATTTGGAAAATCCGCTGCGCAAATACAGTGTGACATAAAATATTTCAATGACCGCAATTTTATTCTCTAGGGTCTCTGCTAAAAAAAATATAATATTCTAAGTGATTTTCTAGCAAAAAATACAGATTTTTTTTCCAAATGTCAGAAAAAGGCCTGGTCAGCAAGTGGTTAATCATTCAAAGTAATCAATGTGAAATCTCAGTGCCATATCATTTTTGCATGTTTGTGTTGGTGCAGGGATTGAGGGTTTTAGAAATTGGTGCAGGGCACTACCAATACAATCAGGGTATCTACAGTGCATCCGGAAAGTATTCACAGCGTTTCACTTTTTCCAAATTTTGTTACAGCCTTTTTCCAAAATGGATTAAATTAGTTATTTTTATCAAAATTCTACAAACAATACCCCACAATGACAACGTGAAAGAAGTTTGTTTGAAATCTTTGCAAATTTATTAAAAATAAAAAATGAAAAAAAAATCACAAGTACATACAGTGAATATAAAAAGTCTACACACCCCTGTTAAAATGTCAGGTTTCTGTGATGTAAAAAAATGAGACAAAGATAAATCATTTCAGAACTTTTTTTACCTAATGTGACCTATAAACTGTACAACAAACTAATCTTTAAGGTGGAGGGAATTAAAAATAAAAAACTAAATAATATGATTGCATAAGTGTGCACACCCTTAAACTAATACTTTGATACCTTTTGATTTTATTACAGCACTCTGTCTTTTTGGGTATGAGTCTATCAGCATGGCACATCTTGACTTGGCAATATTTGCCCACTCTTCTTTTCAAAAACTCTCCAAATCTGTCATATTGCGAGGGCATCTTCTGCGCACAGTCCTCTTTAGATCACCCCAGCAGATTTTCAATCGGATTCAGGTCTGGGCTCTGGCTGGGCCATTCCAAAACTTGAATCTTCTTCTGGTGAAGCCATTCCTTTGTTGATTTGGATGTATGCTTTGGGTCATTTTAATGCTGAAAGATGAAGTTCCTCTACATGTTCAGCTTTCTAGCAGAAGACTGAAGGTTTTGTGTCAATATTGACTGGTATTTGGAACTGTTCATAATTCCCTCTACCTTGACTAAGGCCCATGTTCCAGCTGAAGAAAAAACGCTCCAAAGCATGATGCTGCCACCACCATGCTTCACTATGGGTAGGGTGTTCTTTTAGTGATGTGCAGTGTTGTTTTTGCGCCAAACATATCTTTTGGAATTATGGCCAAAAAAGTTCAACCTTGGCTTCATCAGAAACAAAAAGAAGAACCCGCTTCAGGTGTCTGCTTCCTAATGATCTCTCCCCTCTCCAGGCGTGGGTGCGGCTCGATATGCAACCATGTGCAAAAATTAAACAAACAGGTCCAGATGGAAAATGATTTCTTTATTGTTATATTAAATCCATACAGCAAGGATATCCTATTATAACAATAAAGAAATCATTTTCATTGGAGTACGGCCATCCAGACCTGTTTGTTCAATTTTTGCACATCAGATGTTTTTTTGCAAAATTTAGCTTGGATGATTTTCTTCTTAAGAAAAGGCCACTCTACCCCATAGCCCAGACATATGAAGAATATGGGAGATAGTTATCACATGTACCACACAGCCAGTACTTGCCAGATATTCCTGCAACTCCTTTAGAGCCCATTCACACAGGGGCAACACGACTTCCAGCGCGACTTTGGGAGGCAGCTTGGACACAACTTGAGTATGAATCACAGCGCGACTTGGGGCGACTTCAGCGCGACTTACAACACGACTTGAAGTCGCCTCCAGGACAGGGAACTGAACATACCAGGCTCTTAGGTCTGGTATGGATATTAAGTGGAACCCCCCTGTGCTGAAAAAATGGCATGGGGGTCCCCCCCAGAATCCATACCAGACCCTTATCCAAGCACGCAGCCCGGCCGGTCAGGAAAGGGGGTGGGGACGAGCGAGCAGCCTCCCCATCCTGAACTGTATCAGGCCGTATGCCCTCAACATGGGGGGATGGGTGCTTTGGGGAAGGGGGGCGACCTGCGGCCCCACGACCCCAAAGCACCTTGTCCCCATGTTGATGAAGACAAGGGCCTCTTCCCGACAACCCTGGCCATTGGTTGTCGGAGTCTGTGGGCGGGGGGCTTATCGGAATCCAGGAGCCCCCTTTAATAAGGGGGGCCCCAGGTCCCGGCCCCCCACCCTATGTCAATGAGTATGGGGTAAATCGTACCCCTACCCATTCACCTGGGGGAAAAAAAGTGTCAATAAAAAAACACACTACACAGGTTTTTAAAGTAATTCGGCAGCTCCGGGGATCTTCTTCTGACTTTGGGGGTCTCTTCCGACTTCTCCACTCTCTCCGGCCTCTTCTCCGCTCTCTCTGGCCTCTTCTCCCGCTCTCCGGTTCTTCTCCCGCTCTCCGGTTCTTCTGCCGGGCTCCTCAGCTATCTTCTGCTCTTTTTCCGCTCTTTTGCTAGTGGTGGCCCGGTCTTCTCCGTTGTCTTCTTCCCTCTTCTCTTCTTCCGATGTTGACACGACGCTCTCTCCTGTTGTAATGCCATGTACGTGGTGCGCAACGACTTATATAGGCATGGGGCGTGACCACTGAGTGACCCAGCCCCTTATGACGTCACAGCCCCCGGGGCATGATGGGACTGTGACATCATAAGGGGCGGGGTCACCAGGTGATGTCACCCGGTGACCACGCCCCATGCCTATATAAGTCGTTGTGCACTGCGTACATGGCATTACAGTGGGAGAGAGCATCGTGTCAACATCGGAAGAAGAGAAGAGGGAAGAAGATGACGGAGAAGACCGGGCCACCACTAGCAAAAGAGCGGCAAAAGAGCAGAAGATAGCGGAGGAGCCCGGCAGAAGAACCGGAGAGCGTGAGAAGAACCAGAGAGCAGGAGAAGAACCAGACACCGGGAGAAGAGGCCGAAGAGAGAAGAGGCCGGAGAGAGCGGAGAAGTCAGAAGAGACCCCCGGAGTCGGAAGAAGACCCTGCCTAATAAATTAGTTTAAAAACCTTTGTAGTGTGTTTTTTTGTTGACACTTTTTTCCCCCCTGGTGAATGGGTAGGGGTACGATGTACCCCATACTCATTCACATAGGCTGGGGGGCTGGGATCTGGGGGCCCCCTTATTAAAGGGGGCTCCTGGATTCCGATAAGCCCCCCATCCGCAGACCCCGACAACCAACAGCCAGGGTTGTCGGGAAGAGGCCCTTGTCCTCATCAACATGGGGACAAAATGCTTTGGGGTGGGGGGGCTGCAGGGCGCCCCCCTTCCCCAAAGCACCCACCCTACATGTTGAGGGCATGCAGCCTGGTATGTTTCAGGGGGGGGGGGCGCTCGCTCGTCCCCACCCCCTTTCCTGACTGGCCGGGCTGCATGCTCAGATAAGGGTCTGGTATGGATTTTGGGGGGACCCCCATGCCGTTTTTTTGGCATAGGGGTTCCCCTTAAAATCTATACCAGACCAAAGGCCTGGTATGCTCTTTGAGGGGAACCCATGCCGTTTTTTTATTTAAAATTTGGCGTGGAGTTACCCCTCATGATTTATACCAAACACATGTCATTATTGCTTGTCGCTCATTGGGAAAGGAAAAAACAAATTTTTCCTTTCCCGATGAGCGAGCCAGCTCGGCGCTGGCATATTGTGGTCACTCTTCCTGGGTAAATTCTGTTCTTTTTCCTGTAAAGTTGCCTCACTATGAACAGGGATCTGACTTGGAGGTGACTTCCATTGAAATCAATGGATACAAGTTGCCTAGAAGTCGGATTGAAGTAGTACAGGAACCTTTTCTGAAGTCGGAGCGACTGCAGTAGTGTGCATTAAGACAGATCCATTCACTTACGTTGATTTTTTCATGTATCGCGACTTGAGGAGACTAGGGGCGACTTGGGGCGACTTGAAGTCTGATCCAAAGTTGCCCCTGTGTGAATGGAGTCTAAATGTTGCTGTAGGCCTCTTGGCAGCCTCCCTGACCAGTTTTCTCATCTTTTCATCAATTTTGGAGGGACGTCCAGTTCTTAGTAATGTCACTGTTGTGCCATATTTTCTACACTTGATGATGATTAGGAATAAAGGTGCAGTGCTAATGAACAAAAATGGAAATTAAACCAGATGGGGATGCTTAACGCTTAAACGTTAACACCATACAAATAAACAATTATGAGTGAACCGTCAAATATATAGTGCAATAAATGACATATAGCGAATGCATCAAATATAAAGTGCAAAAAAAACACATAAATAGCAGAACGTGAAAATCCACTGTAAAGAAATTGGTTGACAATACACTTAAACTCTAAAAGTCCATGTAAAGGTGCTGATAGATGAGTAAATCTTGCAGGACTAAAATTCAACTTCCAAAACAAACATTTATAGTGCATGAAAAGTGAATAAGAAGCCACCACCGATAACACTGAGGCTTACCAGAATGGGTGGACTCAATAAGGCATATGCCCCATGAGTCATTCAGACAGTATGGTGTTAACGTTTAAACGTTAAGCATCCACATCTGGTTTCATTTCTATTTTTGTTCATTAGCGCTGCACCTTTATTCATAATCCACATTACTTACAATTATCACTTGCGATGCTGGCAGCTGCCTTGACAGCGCGGTATTCACCACTTTTTTTCTCCACTCGATGATGACTGTCTTCACTGTGTTCCATAGTATATCTAATGCCTTGGAAATGTTTTGGTACCCTTCTCCTGACTGATACCTTTTAACAATGAGATCCCTCTGAAGCTTTGGAAGCTCTCTGCAGACCATGGTTTTTGCTGTAGTGTGCGACTAAGAAAATGTCAGGAAAGACCTACTAGAACAGCTGAACTTTATTTGGGGTTAATCACTTAAAATGATGGCAGGTGTGTGCTGACTCCTATTTAACATGAGTTTGAATGTGATTGCTTAATTCTGAACACCGCTACATCCCCAGTTATAAGAGGGTGTGCACACTTATGCCACCACATTTTTTTAAATTTTAATCCCCTCCCCCTCAAAGATTTTAGTTTGTTTTTCAATTGAGTTGTACAGTTTATACAGTGCATTGAAAAAGTATTCGTACCCCTTGAAATTTTCCACATTTTGTCATGTTACAACTAAAAACATGAATGTATTTTATTGAGATTTTATGTGATAGACCAACACAAAGTGGCACATAATTGTGAAGTGCAAGAAAAATGACAAATGGTTTTCAAAAATTTTTACAGAGTAAAGGGGGTATTCAGCCCCCTTTATTCTGATGGTCCTAACTAAAATCTAGTAGAACAAATTGCCTTCAAAAGCCACCTAATTAGTAAATAGAGTCCACCTGTGTGTAATTTAATCTCAGTAGAAATACAGCTGTTCTGTGCAGAATCATTTTTAAGGCAGGGCAAAAGGGGCAGCTGCCCTGGGCCCCATCATTGTTGTGGGGCCCAAAGCAGCTGACTCATACTTGCCATTATCCCTGTTTAAATTCCCTTGCCCTTTGAAGTTTTAGTCCCGTGCTGTGTCTCAAAATCTCAGTGTGAAGTTCTGTTACTAATGCTGCTCAGCTCTGTCCTATTGCTGTGTACAGATAACTCACTTGCAGAACCTGTGTTTACATGTAAATAACCTGCATTAATATTTAAATAGAGGCGACATTGATTTGTAAATAGAGGCAGCATTCATATGTATATCATGCCCCCCTGAGGTCATATTCACCATCACTTCTGCTGAATGCTGCCCACTGGGGAGGTAAATGAGCATGCTGAAAAGTCTTGCCTACAACTGTCATTAAGCCCAAAACCAGCCTTTTCTGCAAAGGTAAGCAAATTGGAAGTGGAACACTTTTTCAAAATAACATGGTGCCACAGCACCCTGAATTTTGGTGCATGTGAATAGGCACATGTCAGCAGATGCGTGAGGGTGTCATTAACAATTAATGGCACTGCTGTGTATCTGTTAAAGGGCAGCACATTTCTGTGGTGTCAGGAAAGCGATTTTGCATGCGTTACAGACACGCACAAATGTGAAAGCAGGCTAAATGTCTCAGTTACATTGGTGGTCAGTGTAGATCTTCTCAATACATTGGAGTTTGTTGTACAATCCTTTCATTCACACTAGTGGCAAATGTGAAGGTCCCCCTTACAGTGGTGGTCAGTGTAAAACCCTCTTTACATTGGTGGTTACTGTGAATGCTCCTATTGCATTAGTGGTCAGTGTAAATCCCCATTACATTAGTGGCCAGTGTAGAAACTCCTCTTTATATTGGTAATCATTAAAAAAATCCAAACTTGCATTTGTGGTCAATTTCAAATCCTCCCTTACATTGGTGGTCCATGTAGAAGCCCCCTTTAAATTGGTGGTGAGAATAAATCCCCCCTTACATTGGTGGCCAGTGTAAAAATCCCCCTACATTGGTTGTTGATGTAAAATCCACCATTACGTTGGTTGTCAGTGTAAATTCTTCATTACATTGGTGATTAGTGATTAGAATTGCCCTTACACTGGTGGTCAGTGTAAATCCCCCTTTATATTGGTGGTCAGTGTAAATCCCCCTTAACATTGGTGGTCATTGGAGGTCATTGTATATTCCTCCTTACACGGATAGTTGGTGTAAATGCTTCTATTACATTGGTGTCCGTGTAGAAATCCCTCTTTATATTGGTGGGTGGCGTAAAATCCCCTGTTAAATGGTGGTCAGTGCAAATTCACCCTCACATTGGTGGTCAGTGTAAATCCCCCCTCACATTGGTGGTCATTGGGAATTCCCCATTACTTTGGTGGTCAGTGTAGAATCCCCCACTACAGTATATACTGTACTTGCCAAAAATTCCCAGCTTTGCTCTACATGATTCAGAATTTGCCACAGTGTACTGCCTACTAACTAGCCCCATCCTCCCACCACTGTCACTAATCCGATCAACCCCCCCAGCATTGTCACTGATCACATCCCCCTCCCCAAGCATTGCCACTGATCCTTAGTAACCTCTAGAAACCAATCAGTGAGCAGTAATAATGTGCAGTAACCTCTAGCAACCAATTGGTGAGTGGTAAGGATGTCCAGTAACCTCTAGCAACCAATCAGTGAGCAGTATTGATGTACAGTAATCTCTAGCAACCGATCAACAAGCAGAAGTCATGTGCTGTAACCTCTAGCAAATAATCAGTGAGCCATAATGTTTGCTGTAACCTCTAGCAGCCAGTCAGTGAGCGATAATGATTACACTGTAACCTTTGGCAACCAATCACAATTGCTGCCTGATCTGATTCAGTAAAATGATTTTGAGTCTAGCTGCTATTTATTGTATGTCTCAGAGCAGGTGGAGACTATAGCAGAATGATGACCAGGCGGTGGTTCATCCTGACTGGGCGTCATATGATGACCAGCAGGACAACATGCCGGTGGACGCAGCGCGGCAATCAGTGGTGCTGTGTGTCACTCTGAAATACTGCATCTCCGATCGTAGTAAAGAGTCTCTGATGGAGGCTCCTTACCATGTGATCAGCTGTGACCAATCACAGCTGATCACAGCGTGAGCCAGTAAGTGCCAGTAAATGGCTTTCCTCGGTTTGCACTGACAGAGAGAGACGATCTGCAGCTCTCCCTGTCAGAGGGGGGTCTGTGCTGATAATTAGCACATTGATTATCAGCACAGCCCCTTCAGATGTGCCACAAACTATGGCAATCTGTGCCCATCAGCTGCGAGTCCGTGCCCCATCAGTGCCCATAACAGTGCCAATCAGTGTCCATCACAGTGCCAATCAGCGCCTATCACAGTGCCAATCATTGCCCATCAATAAAACCTGTCAGTACCTCATCATCAGTGCTGTCCATCAGTGCCATCTATTAGTGTCTATCAGTGCCACCTGTCAGTGCCAATCAGTGCCGCCTCTCAGCGCCAAGCAGGGCCACCTATCAGTGCCCATTAATGCTGCCTGTCAGTGCCCATCAGTGCCACCTATGAGTGCCCATTAGTGCCACCTATCAGTGCCCATCAATTCTACATATCAGTGCCTCCTCATCAGTGCCATCTATTAGTGTCCATCAGTGCCACCTATCAGTGCCAATCAGTGCCGCCTGTCAGTGCCCATCAGTGCTGCATATCAGTGCCGCCTATCGGTGCCCAATAGTGCTGCATATCAGTGCCGCCTATCAGTGCCCATCAGTTCTACATATCAGTGCCTCCTCATCAGTGCCACCTTATCAGTGCCAACTCATCAGTGCCCATCAGTGCTGCCTCATTAGTGCGCGTCAGTGAAGGAGAAAACAAAATTTTATAACAAAAACAAAGAAAAACTTTTTTTATTCTTCAAAAGTTTCTGTCTTTTTTAGTTTGTTTAGAAAAAAATAAAAACCCCAGAGGTGATCAAATACCACCAAAAGAAAGATCTATTTGTGGGAAGAAAATTATAAAAATGTTTGGGTACAGTGTTACATGACCGCGCAATTGTCATTCAAAGTGCGTCAGCACTGAAAGCTAAAAATTGTCCTGGCTGGGAAGGGGGAAAGTGCCTGGTATTGAAGTGGTTAAATGTTTGTTGTACTAGGATCTATGCAATATGATAAGCCATACCAAATAATTGTAATCATTTTTGTTGGAAATGATTCTGTTAAAACCTAATAAAAATGTCAAGTTTAAAAAAAGAATAGGGACCCCACTGCTCCATGTTCCATTGATACTTACCTTGCCAGCACTTCCCACTCCTCTTCCTCAATTCTGTATACAAAATAGTTTCAGTTCATGTATAGCTTTTGGGTTTCTTTGTTGAATAGTCAGGGAAGCCCGGAATGGTAATGGAAATATGGAATGGTAATGAAGGGCTGGGCATGACAAGGTGGAACAGGAGACAACGGAGGGTTAAAAATGGAAAGGAAGTAAGAGGGAGGGGATTGAAGTTAACTTTAGGGGTGGAGAGATATAAAAGGAATAGGCGGGGTTTAAGCAGGAGCAGTGTGAGGAGACAGACAAAGGGGAAGTTGCCACAGGGGGAGAGAAGCTTTTGCAGCAGCATGGCAGACATTGATTTGATCCTAGCAAGGCTGAGGACGGCGGCGGCCACGAGGGGACAGGAATGGCTACAGGCTCAGGTAGCTCCATTGCTCCTAGACGAAGCGGGGGGGTCCGGCGGGGGGGGGGAAGCGACGCCACGCGCCAGGCGGTCTAGGCCGCCTGAGCGTTTTTCACCAGGCCCCTCATCCAGAACAGCTCGCCCTAATAGGAGCCCGGGAACGGACCCGTCGGCCCCACCAGCAAAACGGGTGGCCGCCGTCACCCCTGGGGGGACCGGGCAGAATCCTCCACAACGGCGGAGCGCGGGGGGCGGGGCTTCGGGCCGTTATGGCGCCCGGGCTTCGCCACCCAGAAGACAGGACAGCAGCAGAACGGTCCCCCCCACAGCACAGGCATCTGCTAGGGGGGAGATCCGACGGGGGAGGAGCAGGGGCACGGCTGGAGGTCAGCTACCAGACGCTGCTGGCAGCCCCCATGCAGCCAGGAGCGGAAGAGAGCCAGTGGAAGACAGAAGGAGAGGTCCAGGGGCCAGCAGAGGTGACAGCAGTGTGGGACAGCAGAGCACAGCAGCAGGTGGTCGCAAGGAAAGGGGGAGAACAGCCACAAGATGGGAATCCACAGCCCCTAGGCAAGCTTCACCTGGGAGGTTACTCACGCCGATGCTCCAAGCCACGGAAGTTCGGTCGGAAGGAGAGCTGTCGGGTTCGGATGAGGACGTGCGCCAGGACATCGCGCCTTCTGGAGGATCCAGTGCAGCGGCGATGGGAAGCAGACCCAGTCAGCCTGGTGAGTCACATGTTTTAACTGATTCTGTTATCAATGTTGATGGTGGTAATTGGTTAGATAGGGGTGATGGGGGGGACACCATGGCTCCTGGGGGAGTTCTAGGGGCCGTGGCGGGGGGATCGCCTGGCTTAAGGGGGACGGGCGTTCAGCCTGTCGCCGCTGGGACAGGGGGAACATTGCAGGAATTGTTGGGAGGATTAAGGGATTTGGTGCAACGATTTGCAACCAACCAGACGGCGCCAGCGATAGTGGCGCCGTGGGTTGGAGGGCAGGTGGAGCAGTCGGGTGTTGGGGGAACAACGGGGACAAGGGGTGAGGCTGTCGCCGACTCAGACGCCGGGGTGGCGGAAAACACCGCCACGGGGGAATCTGCAGTGGCGGTCAGGAAGGATGTGGTCAGGATAGCGGATGCGGCTAAATGCGAAGTGTACGTCTGCTATGAAGGCCCGCTGGGAGCACACTTAAAACAAGAAGTGCGGGAGAAAATAGTAAAAGGTGAGTATGTGGAAATTTTTTCCTTGTTACCGTTAGAGAAGTTCAACTTGGATAGGGTAAAGCCGGACGATTCCAAAAAAGAAGATGAGGAGAAGCGAAGGTATCGTCTGATCCCTAGGACCTTTAGTAATTGGTTGCAGGCGTTCGCCATTATGGCGAGCGTAATTGGCGAAAAGAACCCGGAGCATTGCTCTGCGTTGTTTTGCTACATGGATGCCATAGGCGAGGCACATAGGGTGTATGGGGGCACTGCGTGGCTTCGATACGATGAGCAATTTAGGCAACGCAGGGCGGTGAGGCCGGCTCTTAGGTGGGACCATAAGGATATAAGCTTATGGATGCGTTTGATGTCTTCCGCCAGGGCACCAAACCAGCCTTTTCATGGGGGGGCCGGGGGATCGTCTACCTCTGGACTCCCGGCCGGGAAAAAATTTGGGGTGTGTTGGCAGTTTAACGAAGGATCCTGCAAGTTTGGGGGATCCTGTCGTTTTAAACATGAATGCTCAGGATGTGGGGGGAACCACGCGTTGTCACGCTGCTTCAAAAGAGGAAAGAAGACAGGGGAACCTGCTCAGAAGAGGGATAACGCCAGTGAAGGAGGTAAGGATGCGGCCTTTTTTAAATAGGTACCCGGACAGAGAGGCAGCGAGGGAGTTGGGGGAGGGTTTTTCAGTGGGTTTCAGAATTCCATGTTCTCTGACAGCTATACCTCCGATGGCCAAGAACTTGCGGTCTGCACTGCAGAATCCTGGGGTGGTTTCGGAAAAACTGGCCAAGGAGGTTGCGTTGGGGCGAATGAGTGGGCCTTTCGCAACTAAGCCGTTACAGAATTTAGTAGTGTCACCGTTGGGAGTGGTGCCTAAAAAGGAACCAAACAGGTTTCGCCTTATTCACCACCTTTCATTTCCAAAAGGGGCGTCTGTGAATGATGGTATCAATCCTGAAGATTGTTCAGTGTCGTACACATCGTTCGATGCAGCGGTGGGATGGGTGAGACATTACGGTCAGGGGGCACTCATGGCAAAAGCAGACATTGAGGCGGCATTCCGTTTGCTTCCAGTACATCCGGACAGCTTTTGGCTGTTGGGTTGCTGTTGGCAGGGGGAGTTTTACGTCGATCAGTGCCTGCCAATGGGTTGCTCGATATCTTGCGCCAAGTTTGAGCTGTTTAGCTCATTTCTTGAATGGGTGATTAGGGATGTGTCAGGGATGGATTCTGTGATTCATTATCTGGATGACTTTCTCTGCGTGGGGCCTCGTGAGTCCAAGGGGTGTGCGATTCTGTTGGCAACCTTGGAACACATTGCAGGTAAGTTTGGGGTACCATTAGCAGCGGATAAAACAGAGGGCCCGACGACAGTGTTGAGTTTTTTGGGCATCGAAATAGATACCAGAGACATGGAGTGCAGGTTGCCAGGGGATAAGGTGGACGGGTTAAAAAGGGATGTCAGGGATTTGATGGGACAGAGGAAAGTGCAGCTGCGGCAATTACAATCCCTTTTAGGTAAGTTGAATTTTGCGTGTCGCATTATTCCAATGGGTAGAGTTTTTTGCCGCCGGTTGTCAGCTGCCACAGCGGGGATACAGTCTCCGACTCACTTTATCAGGCTTACCAGGGAACATAGGGAGGACTTGAAGGTGTGGCACACGTTCCTGGAAAGCTACAACGGGCGCTCGGTGTGGATGGAAGGACCGGTAAGTAACTGTGACATGGATTTGGTGACGGACGCCGCGGGATCTACGGGGTATGGGGCTTTTTTCCAAGGGCAGTGGAGTGCGGAGGCATGGCCTGATTTTTGGGTAGAGTCGGGATTTACCCGGAATCTGGTGCTTTTGGAATTATTCCCGGTGGTATTAGCAGTAGAATTGTGGGGGGAGAGATGGCGGAACTTGAAAATACGTTTAAATTGTGACAATATGGGGGTAGTTCAGGTCATCAATCGGCTATCGGCATCATCCCCGCCGGTAATACGATTGTTGCGTCACCTGGTGTTGAGGTGCTTACAAATTAATGTTTTTCTATATGCTGTGCATATCCCGGGCGTAGACAATACTTTGGCTGATTCCTTGTCTCGGTTCCAGTGGGACAGATTCAGGGAGCTGGCGCCCGCCGCGGAAACAGAGGGGATTCCTTGTCCGGGGTGGCTTTGGGAGACGGTATTGGAATCGCCGCAGGATGGATCAGGAAATCGGTGAGTGGGTCGACATGGGCGGCATATGAAAAAGTATGGTCGGAATGGGCCACGTTTACACGGCTGGCGGACGCCGGGCTGGGAGAACAGGACTTGAGGCTGTTGGTAGTGTATTTTGTGTCACGACACATGGAAGGGGGTGGTTCAGTGTCCGCAATTGAGCGGAAATTGGCGGGGTTGGCCTTTCTGTTCAAGTTGCAGGGCCTGACTGATTTTACCAAGGATTTCTGGGTAAAACAGGCCTTAAAAGGTTATAGGAAGAGCCATGCGAAGAAGGATTCGAGGAGGCCGGTATCTTTTTCATTATTACAGGTATTGTGTAATAAGTTAGGTGGGGTATGTAAGTCGGGTTATGAAGTGATTTTGTTCAAGGCGGTTTTTTCTATCGCGTTTTTTGGAGCGTTTCGGGTTGGCGAGTTGGTGAGTCCAGCAAAACAAGTAGCAGGGGGTTTGAAGATGCAGGATGTGGAAGTAAAACGGGATAGGGTGTTGCTGAAACTGGGCAGGTCAAAAACAGACCAAGCCGGAAAAGGGGTAAAAGTGCAACTGTTCAGGTTACCAGGGTCGGGAATTTGCCCGGTTCAAGTAGTTGAGGAATTTCTGCTAATTCGCCCGGTCGGGGAAGGGCCGTTGTTTGTGCATGAAGATAGAACTTTCTTATCTAGGTTTCAATTCATTGCAGTGTTTAGAAAATGCATTGGGGCTGCAGGATTGGATAGTAGGCAATTCGCCTCACACTCCTTCCGTATCGGGGCGGCTACTGAAGCTGCCAGGTGTGGGTTGGATGAGGCAGCAATCAAGAGGATAGGGAGGTGGGAATCCAGGAGGTTCCAGTCTTATGTGCGCCCTCAATTGTCATCAGATGCGATATGAATAAAAAAAAAAAAAAAAAAAAAAAAAAAAAAAAAAATAATATACATAGATATTTTATGATTACATGCATTTGAGGACAAGGGTAGGGGAAGTGCACATGTTTCAATTTGTTTTTTGTTGTGTTTTGTCTTTGCAGATGGGGGTCAACCACGCCTCGTTTGGATCTTGGGGCACTCCTATGTTTTCTGGGGTGCAAAAAGGGGGGACGTCAGACCAGAAGGCAGGCAACTGGGGATTTCCAGGAGGGAGGCATGTATTCGCTGGTTGGGCTTTCCAGGCATGGGGTGGGGTAGAGTGGTTCAGGAATTTGAACGATACACTCGACTCGATAGACCCCCGGATGTTTTAGTGATACATGCAGGAGGGAATGATCTGGGGGTCCGATCTACCAGGGAACTGGTGTCGGCCGTCAAGTGTGATTTTTTGGCACTTCGGGTGGCCTTCCCGGGCATGATCATAGTTTGGTCTGACATAGTGGCAAGGACGTCATGGCGCATGGCTAGATCGGTACCTAGGATCAACAAAGCCAGAATTAAAGTAAACAAAGCAATTGGAAAGTTTGTGGTTAATAATGGGGGATTGGTGGTGAGGCACACGGAGTTGGAGGTTAATGTGGGGATGTACCTAAGGGGAGATGGGGTGCACCTTACCGCAGTAGGCATTGATCTTTGGGCTCTCGGGCTTCAAGATGGCATTGAGAGGGCATTGCGGGTGTGGAGGTGCCCTTAAGGCTAAGGGGTCATCCTTGCGGGCTGTGGCGGCATCTTTGGTCTCTGATGGTGGTAAAATGCAAAGAGGTGATGGTAAATGGTGGGGGGCTTTCAGTATTCTGGGCCCCTCTGGTGTGTTCTGTTCTGACAGCGGAAGGCGAGGCTGGAAGACAGATGTTACACTGCGGGAAGGGTGTTGTCACCGAGCTGTTTTTAAATACGGCTGGTGGCCTGGTATGGTAAATTATGTACCGCAGTGTATGGTGTTTGGTGAAGTTGTTAAAATGGAGGAGATGAAGTTAAGAGTGCCATCAGAAGACCAAAGATTGGGAGGTGTAAGAACTGTCAGTTAAAAGTTATACATAGTTGTACAAAATGTTCATTAAAAGAGTTATTTAAAGTTATTTAAAAATTGGTTTTATATTTTATAATAAAGGAGGCTGCTATGGCCGGTTTTTACTCCAAAACAACTCCTGTGTGCGTTTATCTAATTATTATAGATAAGAAAGGGAAAGGGGAGTAGTAAATAAAGAGTGGGTAGTGGAAGTTGGGGACATTAGTTCCTACACTGGTCAAGGGAAGCCCGGAATGGTAATGGAAATATGGAATGGTAATGAAGGGCTGGGCATGACAAGGTGGAACAGGAGACAACGGAGGGTTAAAAATGGAAAGGAAGTAAGAGGGAGGGGATTGAAGTTAACTTTAGGGGTGGAGAGATATAAAAGGAATAGGCGGGGTTTAAGCAGGAGCAGTGTGAGGAGACAGACAAAGGGGAAGTTGCCCACCCACCCTCCCTTTTTTTGGTTTGTTGTGGGTATTTTCTGGTTTGCTGTTTCTGTTTTTTCTTTATTACAGGTGAATGGATCATGGTCGTCATAGCAGCAATTTATCGGCGGCATCTTTGGTCTCTGATGGTGGTAAAATGCAAAGAGGTGATGGTAAATGGTGGGGGGCTTTCAGTATTCTGGGCCCCTCTGGTGTGTTCTGTTCTGACAGCGGAAGGCGAGGCTGGAAGACAGATGTTACACTGCGGGAAGGGTGTTGTCACCGAGCTGTTTTTAAATACGGCTGGTGGCCTGGTATGGTAAATTATGTACCGCAGTGTATGGTGTTTGGTGAAGTTGTTAAAATGGAGGAGATGAAGTTAAGAGTGCCATCAGAAGACCAAAGATTGGGAGGTGTAAGAACTGTCAGTTAAAAGTTATACATAGTTGTACAAAATGTTCATTAAAAGAGTTATTTAAAGTTATTTAAAAATTGGTTTTATATTTTATAATAAAGGAGGCTGCTATGGCCGGTTTTTACTCCAAAACAACTCCTGTGTGCGTTTATCTAATTATTATAGATAAGAAAGGGAAAGGGGAGTAGTAAATAAAGAGTGGGTAGTGGAAGTTGGGGACATTAGTTCCTACACTGGTCATGGTTCAGATCATATTACACCATTCAGTGAAACAGATGGCAGGGCTGCAGGCAGCAGGGTTACTAACTTGCACGTGTTTTCTGCATGAGCCAGCAGCCTCTCATTGCTTTTAATGTGGCTGTTTCCAGCAGCTGATTGCCATGAAACCCCACTGGGGTTTTCACATGTATTTGGTGTCAGGTGCATTCCTAGGTGTGAATGCACCCTTACATACGTAATTGTACAAAGATGAATGGCAACTGTAGATCTTATTAAGAATTTAAAAGCCCTATCTAGAGCACTTGTCAGTCAACCGTACACCCAAATTCTGACCCTAAAGCCTCGTACACACGATCGGATTTTCGACAGACAAATCATCGGATTTTTGTCCGAAGGGCGTGTGCCAGGAACTTGTCTTGCATACAAACGGTACACAATTGTTGGCCAACAAACACGAAAGTAGTGACGTACTATGTGAAATTTCAGCTCTTGAGCGCTACCTTTTGGGCACCTTCTGCCAATGTCGTGTTTGATGAGCATTGATTCCGAGCATGCGTGTTTGTACTTTGGACTTTTGTGTGACGGACTTGTGTACACACGATACTAAAATCTAACAGACCATTGTCCACCGAAAATTTACTAGCCTGCTAACCAATTTTTGTTGGTCGAAAGTTGGACAACAATTGTCTGATGGAGCGTACTAACGGTCGGATTTTAACAGTCTGTCATCACACAATTCCCTGCCGAAAATTTGATCGTGTGTACGAGGCTTTAGTCTCTGGTTATGCTTTTACCCCTCCCTTCTGAGGGTATTTGTAATCTGGGAATGCGGAAAGTATACTGCTAGATGGAAAAGGGTCCAAGATACCCCCAGGAAAGAGGGACAGTTCTATCCCACGGAACATGCAGCACAGAATGGATTGGCCAAGAGGCCTCATACCACAAAAGTTGATTCCTGGCTCTCAGACAGTCCTACCATGACCAGTAAAAGGCCTCATCCTTCTCGAGCTGGCTTTCTGTAGAAGAACTTGATGGTCCTCTCCAGTACCGGGACAGTGACATCCAGTGACCAGGGCAAGGATGCAGAATTGCTCCCCCCTCTCCCACTATTAATACTTGCCGTAGAATAGATGTACCACCCTGCATCCATTTTTTGCCCCTTTGCTTCACTGCACCCAGGGCAACTGCCCCTCCTGCCCACTCCTCGTCCCGGTCCTCTCTATGGTAGGTCAGGAACAGTCACCGTCTCTTACAAAATTAGGATTAGCTGCAGTCTCTCACCAGAACAGGATACTGGACAGCTGTAACACTGAACAGTAAGAAACAGAGCCTAAAACATGCAGAATGTGGTCTTCTCTTAGCACAGTGTCCCCTGCAGTAACATGTCTCTCAGGCTCAATCCTCTAGCATTGAAAACCGCAGTAGCAGCAGAGCACCTGAGCTCTGTACATAAGCTCCAGGCATATACCATACCTCCCAACATTTTGAGATGAGGGACACCTACTAGCAAACGTATGTAGGCATAGGACACACCCTCTGCCACACCCCCTTAAAGGAGAATTAACAACAAAATAAAGGTTAATTAAATACACAAGGACTTTTTTAACCACTACTATTCCTTTATATTGGCTTTAAAAATTTACAAATGCAGCAATTTAAAATTTGGATGGAAGGTTTAGCACTGGGAAACACTTTTTGAAAGATTAAAAAGTGCATTTTATATAAAACTATATAGATCAGACCAAAATGAGGGACAAATGAGGGGGAAAGAGGGACAGAGGGACATTGCTCCCAATCAGGGACAGTCCCTCGAAATCAGGGACAGTTGGGAGCTATGCATATACACTAGTGCAGCACAGCACACTCCCTCGGGCATCACAAGGAGACACTTTCCTATTCCTCCCCAGGCTATTTTGTGCTCAAAGTTACTGCTACCCTGTCCCCCGGGCTCTCTGTTCTCCCCGGTGTGGGAATTGGGTGGGAATCCAGCACAGCTGCAGCCAATAGCACCATATGTCACAGCAACCATAGGCAATTCCCAGTCCTCTCCTGTGCTCTCTTCTGATGCCGGGGGGGGGGGGGGATAAGCTGTGGTTGGAAGGGAATAGTTTGCTGGTCGATTTTAAAGGGGCATCCTCCCAATGGGAGCCACATATTGGTCACTCAGTGGATGCAGTCAATCAAACATGAAGCAATAAGGCCACACAACACTATTTTACATTCTCCACCATGTTTTACAGTTGGTATCAAGCTTGTTCTTGTTTATTTTTATTCAGATATAAAAAACTTTCAATCAGAGATTATGAAGGCTTCCATTACTGACCTCTCCTTCTGTAAATTCTAGTTTCATGTATCTCACGAACAATGCAGAAGAAACATTTTGACTTCAGTTTGTAAACCGCAAGCTTGTTTCAGGTTAGGCACTCAAAAAAATATTGAAACCACAGACAGCATAATGTGACGTCAAGTTCAGTAAAACAAGCAGATGCTGTTTTACCATTTTTTTGTAGCTGTTCCCAAAATGTAATTACATTAGTCCAAAGGCTGTTATAGTATACATGAAATCTTAAGTACACACGGGCCGAATGTCCGGCGGCATCGACCGGTTCAATAGAAACCGGGCCGACATTTGGCCTGTGTGTACTAGAGTAGATCCAATATCTGAGAGCGCTGACCAGAGGGTTCTGGCGGGGGAAGGGGGCGTCCCCCTGTCACCACTCTGTCAGAACACTATAATACAGCACGGCAGATCGCTGTACTAACATTGGATTGTTAGTGCAGTGGTTCCGACCTGAGCTGTCGTATTGTGTACGAGGCTTTATTCTTGAGAAAATGAGAACTGAGAAAGCGATGGTGACTGTGAAATACAGCTCATGCCTATTCCACAGAATTCTGACAATGTTTCCTTTGCAAATAGCATGTTAACCCCATGAGTATTTTCTTTGAAAAAGTATTAGTTAAAAAGCAGATCATGTTAATACAACACTTTCAATCAGCCTATTCTGCAAATGCCAACAAAGGATGGAACTGTCACTCTTTTGGACACTTTTTGGTATAAGCAGTTTAAAAACAAAAGATATTGAACTTCACACCCACAGAACTAAGACAGGCAACAGATCACATTTTTCATGGCCATAGTTAAATGTGCAGTGGTGTATTTTGGTTTTGTGCTGCCCTTGGCAAGACTAAAATAGGGCGCCCCACCCCCATCTAAATTTGTCCAACCCCAGCTGTGGTATACCATTCTTGTCTCTGGGTCTGATGGGGAAGCAGCAGCAGTTCACAGCCGGCTTCCTCATCAGACCCTGAGACACGATTCATCCAAGTACCATATATAGTATTACTGCCCATGATTTGATCTTCGTGGTGATACCTCACATGTGTGGGACGATCGCTGTACGGATGTGTGTGGGACCACCACGTGCGTTCGCCTTTGCACGTAAGCGTGGGAGGACGGAGAGGCACGTTACATTTTTTTTTCCTAATTACCGGTAATAATTTATATTATTTTGACACTGTTGCTTTAATTTTTTTTAAATCATTTTTATTGCTGTCACAAGGAATGTAAAAATCCATTGTGACAGCAATAGGCATGTGACAGATCATCTTTATTGAGAGATCTGGGGCCTGTAAGACCCCCCAAATCCCTCCTCTGCACTTAAAAGCATTCAAAACACCAATATTGGTGTTTTTGAATGCTTTAGATCAGGGATCCTCAAACTACGGCCCTCCAGCTGTTGCAAAACTACACTTCCCATGAGGCATTGTAAAACTCTGACATTCACAGACATGACTACGCATGATGGGAATTGAAGTTCATGAACAATTGGAGGGCCGTAGTTTGAAGACCCCTGCTTTAGATCTTTAAAAATGGGCGCCGATGGTTTTCGAGTAAACAGGAAGTGATGTCATATCATTGCTGTTGGGTTTACTGTTATAAACAGCTGATCAAAGCTGAGCCTGTGCCGGCTGGTCGCTCGGGTCTCCCGGTGGGACGGGAGGGCCGAGAGAGCCACGGTAGGTGGCATGGGGAGAAGCATCCCCTTCCACAGCTTATAATGTCAATCGAACAGCTAGTAAGCCGCTCCGATTGCTATTACAAGTGAGCCAACTGCCATCTCTAAAAAAGAATATGGGGTGATGCCAACCACTCAAAGGTCGGGAAGTGGTTAAAGAGCCGCCTCTGCCCTTCTGCCTGGGGGTAACGCCACCAGTGTTGCCAACCATCAGTATTTTTACTGGCAGACAGTAAAAAACAGGCAATTTTCTCCTGCCAGTAAAGGCCAGTAAAAGTAAAAGGTTGCCAGTAAAAAATATGGCTGACGCTCGGCTTGGTCCGGAGTTGGCTGAGAGCATCCCACTGCCTGCTACAGTGTGATTGGGCGGCTCTGGCGGAGGCGGTGCCTGAGCGTGTCGTGTGATGTCATGGTGCAATGGAGCCAAGAAGAACGGCCAGAGCCTCTGTGGTATTGGAGCAAGGCAGGCTGGAACCGGGACCATCAGTGCTGTTTAGACTGGAGTGGACTGGAGGGAGAGCTTGGCTTGGAGAGAGACTGTCACTGTGACTCAGGAGGGGACGTGTCATGTTGATGAGGTGTCATTATCATCTGTGCTGCTGCACACTGCTGTCAGTGTCACTGCGAGAGTGATTTTTATGTGAGTGTGCGCCCAATCTAATTCCTTGCCCTCCTGAGTCCTGTCCCTGAGCTACTTACTTACTATATTTATCTAAAGACATATTTGGCATGAGTACAAGAGTGGGAATAATGTTTGGCATATAATTATTCTTATTTTATCAAAAATAAAATAAGAAATATGTTTTTTTTTGCCTTATCTACTTTAAATCATATTGCTAATTGCATATTGTATTTGTAGCCTAAATACTCTCATTTGCACTTAAAACTGTAATTTTGTAACTTTTGGAAATGCCAGTAAAAATGTGACTGTGCCAGTAAATGTTGGGTGTTGTGTCAGTAAATTTCAATCTGGTAGGTTGGCAACACTGAATGCCGCCCCCCAGAAAAATGCCGCCCAGGGCAAATGCCTTGTTTGCCTCCCTAACTCCGGCTCTACCGCATTTCAGCCATATTGCTTCCACAACCCTACTTAATTATTACACTGAGGGATGTAGAGAAAGGACCTTTTGATGTGAAAAAATATATTTCAAAGAAAAAAGCTGTGTTGTGTATCTTCCTGTCCTGTTTTCTGTCAGAGGATCTCAGCGGGATCATGTTTCTGAAGTATGTATGACTAATGCAACTGAAGCATTGAAGGGTTTTGCATGGGAAAAACTGGGTAGTATATGCCAAACATTATTCCCACTCTTGTACTCATGCCAAATATGTCTTTAGATAAATCCGCTCCTTTGTACAGAGTAAAGTCATATGCAGTATTAAACCCACAAGCAAACATTTATTATATTGCAGCTTACCATTTCTAAGAGCCCTTTCACACTGAGCCGCACCGGGTGTTAGTGGTAAAGCGTCACTAGTTTTAACGGCGCTTTGTTGTCATTTTAGCAGCGCCTTACCGTTGTTTTAGCTGCGCTTTTCACCACCGCCAGAGGCTGAAGAAAGGGTTAAATGCACCCAAAAAGTGCCCCTGCTGAAGCGCTTTGCAGATGCTTCGGTAGCGGTGCCCATTGATTTCAATGGGCAGGGGTGTATACACCGCTCCTAAACCTCTCCAAAGATGCTGCTTGCAGGACTTTTTCTAACGTCCTGCAAGCGCACCGCGAAAAATGCCTCAGTGTGAAAGGGGTCTTGGATTTGATGGCTGCATTCGTTTTTAGGCTGCTTTTTCTTATATTTTTTTCCGGTGATCCAGTCAGTAAGTCTTTTGTTTTTCAAAAGAGGATGCTCTCTAGTAGAATGTATTACTTACAGAGATGAGACAAACCATGTAACACTAGCAGGGGTGCTTACAATGATCAGCTTTTATTTCTTTATTTAAAACCTTTATCCCAAAAGGAAAAAAAAACAAACTGCTGTAACCGCTTATAAATTATTCGCTGGAGTTTGACTTCAATTTGTTAGTGTATTTAAAACTGCTAGCATATCTAACAGTCCCATCCCCCCAAAGTGATAATGCTGCTGTCCAAATGTGCCCCCTGTGCTCACCCAGAGTGGGGGCACACTAATACAGGAGGTGTGTTACTGGCCAAATCACCAAGGAAAAACAGTGAAAAAAAGCTTAAAAAAAGAAAAAAGAAAACAAAAGTAGCCACAACATCTAATGATTGGTAAGCTGCAATTTATTAAATTTTTGGTTTAGGATTTAATGCGGCTTTAACCCTTTCCTTGACAGAGTTGTTTTTGCATTTTTTGCACACATTAAAAATAATAATAATTTTAGGTCTGAAGACTAGTTAAAACCCCTAAACAGTATATAACTTCTGAAAGCAGAGACTCTGGAGAATAAAATGGTAGTAGTTCCAATTTTATACGTGACATTATGTCAGCACAACTATTATCAAGTACACATTTTCAAAGAAAAGAAACTAATGTCAGTTTTAGTGCACACAAACGCAATATATTTATCAATTTTTGGTAAAATATAAAGGACAAGATTGTGCCCAGTAATCAGATGCCCAATATGTCAAGCCTTAACATCTGGTGCGACCATGAAAGGACAATGAATTTCAGTAGACAAAAATTTAAAAGCCCTTACAGGTCATCAGCTTAGAGTTAGCCATGATTAATGACTCTAGAATTATTGCTCGCACTCTGCAATGCATGGCAATATGTAACATACGGTATGAAGCCCAATCAACATTTTTCATATGTAGATGTTTACATATGCATATGTGTGCAGTGCTGGGACAAGATTAACTTGTGCAAATCAAGGTCCATAAAGATATGGATGAGCGAGTTTTGGGAGGAGGAACTGGACTGGCCTGCACAGAGTCCTGACCTCAACCTATTGGATGAATTATGCCCTGTACACACAATAGGATTTTCCGATGGAAAATGTGTGATAGGACCTTGTTGTCGGAAATTCTGACACATTTTCCATAGGAATTTCCGACACACAAAGTTTGAGAGCAGGCTATAAAATTTTCCGACAACAAAATCCGTTGTCGGAAATTCCGATCATGTGTACACAAATCCGACGCACAAAGTGCCACGCATGCTCAGAATAAATTAAGAGATGAAAGCTATTGGCTACTGCCCCGTTTATAGTCCCGACATACATGTTTTACGTCACTGCGTTCAGAACGATCGGATTTTCCGACAACTTTGTGTGACCGTGTGTATGCAAGACAAGTTTGAGCCAACATCCGTCGGAAAAAATCCTAGGATTTTGTTGTCGGAATGTCCGATCAATGTCCGACCGTGTGTACAGGGCATTAGAGCGGAGCCAGGCCTTCTCGGCCAACATCAGTGCCTGACCTCACAAATGCGCTTCTGGAAGAATGGTCAAACATTCCCATAGACACACTCCTAAACCTTGTGGACAGTCTTCCCAGAAGAGTTGAAGCTGTTACAGTATAGCTGTAAAGGGTGGACCAACTCAATACTGAACCCTACAGACTAATGCCCCGTACACACGGTCGGATTTTCCGATGGACAATGTCCGATCGGAGCGTGTTGTCGGAAATTCTGACCGTGTGTGGGCGCCATCGGACATTTTCCATCGGATTTTCCGACACACAAAGTTGGACAGCAGGAGATAAAATTTTCCGACAACAAAATCCGATCGCATCAATTCCGACCGTGTGTGGCCTGTTCCGACGCACAAAGTGCCACGCATGCTCAGAAGAAATTCCGACACGGGACAGCTCGTTCTGGTAAACTTAGCGTTCGTAATGGATACAGCACTTTCGTCACGCTGCAATGTTAAAAATGGTTTAATACAGCGCACTCTCTTCTTCTTTATAATGTGACAAGAATTAAGTCGTTTTGCTGCTCATATTCACACACACTTCTCACAAAGTTTTATTTGTGTTTTTTTAGTGGGATTCCCTCAATATATTGTTATTAGTTGTCACATCTGACAGTTTTATATTTATTTTTTTTTGTATTTTCAGCCTTTTTTTTTCTTTAATGTTTGGATTTTTTTCCAAGGCTGATCTTTGTTGAATGTTATTTTTATTTTTACTCCAGAATATTTTTGTGTGTGTTTTGTGTGTCAAGTTACCCCAACACCATTGATATCTTTTATTATTTAATCTCCAGGAGATTGTTTGGTGTTGGTGTCCCTTGTTCATTTCACATTGTATATTTGAAATGTACCTGAATCCTCACAAACAAACTGTCATTTTTGAAGTAAAACACATAGGAGAGTATAATTCAAAACAAAAATCCCTTATTAAGGGATCAGAACCAAACAAAGAGGAAGGCAACACTGGATCAACAGGAGAAATTAGCGAAGCCTGGGACCCCCACGGCAGACATCAATTCTTCAATTCGCAGAGATCCGGATAGTAGCAGATGACATCTGTGTCCCCAGGCTGTGGTACCACAAGAGGCTGCATCTTTTGGCCAACCAGACTGGATCCAGGGCAATCACTGTCTGGTCTTCCTTCCACGCTTCCTTCCGGGCTGTGGCTGTGCAGTTGGAGATGTGGCAGGAGGAGGAGTAGGACCTGGAGGAGGAGGAGGAGGAGGACTGGGAGGACCTGGAGGAGGACTGGGAGGACCTGGAGGAGAGGGAGGAGGAGGACCTGCAGGAGGAGGAGGAGGACCATCCCAAAGCTGTGTGTGAGGTGTAATTTGGCCCCTCATACCTTTCTCCAGAGCCTCCGATATGAGGGCCTCACACATGGCTTTTTGGCCCTCCTCCATCCTCTGCATTTTATATGCTATGAATGCAGCAATGTTCTCCTGCATGGTGTGGGGTGCTCCCAGGACCTCTGTAGCCCTCCAAAAGAATGCTATAGCAGCCTCCTCTAGGGTACTCGTCCTACTGCCACTTTCTGTTTTCAGGTGTGGTGGAGGGACCTTGATATCAGCCAGCCGGCTCGGCCCGGCCACCTCCTGGCTGAGACTTCCCTGTGTATGAAAAAGGGACATGGTTGTAATGTTTTGCATCATCAATCACAATCCTAAATTAGTACTCCCAACTAACATCTAGTTAACATCATTGATTGGACAAGCAGAAATATTTAGAGGAATGCTATACCTGGCTCATGCTGGGCTCCTCCACATGTGGCCTGGAAGGCCCAGGTTGGGCGTCAGAAGCCTCAGCCAGGGGGGAAGGAAGCGTGGAAGGAAGACTGTAGAGGGATGGCCTGGGTTCAGTCTGGCCGCCAGAAAATGCAGCCTGTCGTAGTACAACATCCTGGGGACATAGATGTCATCTGCTGCTCCGGATCTCTGTGAATCCAGGACTTTCTTGCGCTCCCTCAGATATGTGCTCCTCAGGCCACCAATGAAAATCTTTAAATAAGTGATGTCTGCCGTGGGGATCACCTGCTTCACAATTTCACACAATTGCTCCAGTGCTGCCTTCCTCTTTGCTTGGTTCTTGAAATGGGGGTGGGTAATCTCCCACAGACAGGGCAGCTCACTTAGCATATCAATGAATAGTGACATGAAGTCAGTATCTCTCATTAAGATATCCATGTTCACTGCAAGACACAACACAAGACAAAGCCTAATGTCAGACAAAACTCTCCTAATCTTGTTACAATATAGGCCTCAATCTAGAAGCAGTATAGGCACAAGTTTGTCTCTTACCTTCGTTCTTACGATCGGCGCGTCCAATGCTCCTTCCTCCGCTCACAGATCGTACGTAATACGCACGCGTGTTACGCTTTATACACACTGCGCATGCGTGTAACTCCGCCCGCCCCTGACGTTCTTTCTAGTCTATTCCCCGCCCCTTTTCGTTCGGCGCAGTGGGTGAAGAGCACATGGCGGAGTTACAGCAGGTGCGTGCTAATTCTAGCAACGAGGAGGAGGAGGAGGAAAGCCCAGATCCAGGCACGTCCCGATCCAGAAGGAGACGTTTTAAGGCCACAAATATGTAGTTTGGGGAGATGTTGGAGATGGTCGACATCATGAAGAAGTCCGACTATGACGGAAAATATGGGCCTTACCCCAACCCCAACATCCGAAAGGCCAAGATCATGGCGAAAGTGGTCAGGAGTCTTGAGAGGAATTTCGGGGTACGACGATCGAAAGATCAGCTCAGGAAGCGGTGGTCGGACCTGAAGTTGAGAGAGCCAGAGCAGTACCGAAAGATCCGGAGAGTGCTGCAAAAAAGTAAGTAGTTGTGCTGTGTTCCTATTCTTTCTGTCTTTATTCCGTTCGTTCTGCTCCATATGCTTTTAGTAATTGTAACGTTTCAAAAGGTCAACTTTAATGTTCATGGGCCCATTATTCGTTCGTATCAAACATTTTTCTTTCGGCCTCTAGAACACCATTGCATTTTCACACATTTTTGGGGGCCTACTTGGATGCCAAATATTTGTTTGTGTAGATGGGTTTGTTACTAGAATGAAATGCAAACTAGATTGTGTGTAAGGAGAGGACACTGAGCAGCTGTTTTCACATCTGGACACTGGAGCACTAGTGTGGGACCCCAGAACACCCTTTTTATTAGGGGGGCCACACAGGTGCTCCAGTGTATACTATAGGGGGGGCTACATCTGTGAAGCTTGTACCAAACCGGTAAAGTATTGCAGCTTGACAAAGGGCAATAAAAAATATACATCTTGGAACTCGGCTAAAATAGACAATTGTACCCCACTTCCAAGCAATGTTTCCTAGTTCTAGTTCTGCCATAAAATATCTGTGTGCTAATTATACCATTTTTGTTTTACATAGGGGAGAAAAGACTCGGAGGACACCCCTCATCCCAGGAGAACACAGACCCCCCCCCTCTGGAAGAAGGGGAAATACCGCAAACCCAAGAAGCTGAGCAGGAGGAAGAAGAAGATGTGGTGGAGATTGGCACCACAACAGGTGAGTTTCTGCGACCACAGACTCAGGTAAAAGAGATGGATGGTGGCAGATTTTTGAGACCTTTTTTTTTGTTCTTTATCTCTTTTTAGGTGATCGTGATCCAGAACGCTTTACATCTGAAAGTGCCCAGATACTCATCGGGGAGATCATGGGGTGTAATCTCCAATTGCAAAACATCCAGCAACAAATCACTGATGTTATTAAAAAAAATAATAACATCATTGATGTTTTGGGGCGAATTTAAACCCCACAAAATCACCTGTTTTACGTTACTAAAATTTTTACAATGTTTAGAAAAGCCAAATTTGGAGGATGCACACAGTGTGCCAACATGTGCTATCTGCCATCACGGGAGATCAATGGAGATCAATTATAAAGTCGAATTGAGGAAGGGCTTGCTCCCCCAAAACACGTCCCTTGATCCCCCCTGATGGCAGATAGCACATGTTGACATTCGTAAATTGGTGTGCATCTTCCAAATTTGGCTTTTCCAGGGGTGATTTCCCCCCATCTGAACGCTATATCAAACACAGTTCCTAAATACTCATGTCTGATATAGCCTTCAGGTTTTACCATATGTGAACTTTGCAAGTTCAAGTTTTTTGGCTTTCTTGTTGGTTTTACACAGGCCTGTTTTATCTGAAATTGATATTTCGATTTTTGATAATGCTACTGCAAACATTGTTATACAACAAACATGTTGGTTTGTTTTAAAAACCTTTCGTAAATGCACATGTGATTGTGCAGCTATAAAAAAGTGCCTTACTCAAGAATGTGTGGATTATTGTCTCAACACTACAACACTTTTGGGCAGGGCCGGATTTGCCATAAGGCCACCGAGGCCAGGCCTCGGGGCGGCAGCGGTGCAGGGGCGGCGCCGCTCCTGCGGCGACTTCGCGGCCGCCCCCCCCCCTTTCAGGCTGCCCGTTAAATGTGGTTAAGGGCACCGGTGCCCTTAGAAAAGATGGCCGCGATCTACCCACTACTGCGCATGCGCAGTTCTGAAGCGGCTGGGCTCGGAAAAGCTCGTACGCGCTCGGCCGGGCGGCGCATGCGCAGTAGCGTGATTGCGCCGCCCAGCGCCATTTTTGAAAAGATTAACAAGTAATGTCAGCGGTGCGGCGGCAGGGGGAGAGAGATGACATCTCTCATTGCCAGCACCGCTGTTCCGCCCTCCTTCATCTGGTGGCAGACAGGCAGCGTAGCAAGTGACATCCCCGTCTGGTGGCAGTGTGGCAAGTGACTTCCTCATCTGGTGGCAGTGTGGCAAGTGACATTCCCATCTGGTGGCAACGTGGCAAGTGACATCCCCATCTGGTGGCAGCGTGGCAAGTGACATCCCCATCTGGTGGCAGCGTGGCAAGTGACATCCCCATCTGGTGGCAGCGTGGCAAGTGACATCCCCATCTGGTGGCAGCGTGGCAAGTGACATCCCCATCTGGTGGCAGTGTGGCAAGTGACATCCCCATCTGGTGGCAGCGTGGCAAGTGACATCCCCATCTGGTGGCAGTGTGGCAAGTGACATCCTCATCTGGTGGCAGTGTGGCAAGTGACATTCCCATCTGGTGGCAACGTGGCAAGTGACATCCCCATCTGGTGGCAGTGTGGCAAGTGACATCCCCATCTGGTGGCAGTGTGGCAAGTGACATCCCCATCTGGTGGCAGCGTGGCAAGTGACATCCCCATCTGGTGGCAGCCAGGCAACGTGGCAAGTGACATCTCCATCTGGTGGCAGCCAGGCAGTGTGACAAGTGACATCTCCATCTGGTGGCAGCATGGCAAGTGACATCCCCATCTGGTGGCAGCCAGGCAGTGTGGCAAGTGACATCTCCATCTGGTGGCAGCGTGGCAAGTGACATCTCCATCTGGTGGCAGCGTGGCAAGTGACATCTCCATCTGGTGGCAGCCAGGCAGTGTGGCAAGTGACATCTCCATCTGGTGGCAGGCAGAGTGGCAAGTGACATCTCCATCTGGTGGCAGCGTGGCAAGTGACATCCCCATCTGGTGGCAGCCAGGCAGTGTGGCAAGTGACATCCCCATCTGGTGGCAGCCAGGCAGTGTGGCAAGTGACATCCCCATCTGGTGGCAGGCAGAGTGGCAAGTGACATCTCCATCTGGTGGCAGCGTGGCAAGTGACATCCCCATCTGGTGGCAGCCAGGCAGTGTGGCAAGTGACATCCCCATCTGGTGGCAGCCAGGCAGTGTGGCAAGTGACATCTCCATCTGGTGGCAGCGTGGCAAGTGACATCTCCATTTGGTGGCAGCGTGGCAAGTGACATCTCCATCTGGTGGCAGCGTGGCAAGTGACATCTCCATCTGGTGGCAGCCAGGCAGTGTGGCAAATGACATCTCCATCTGGTGGCAGGTGACATCCCCATCTGGTGGCAGCCAGGCAGTGTGGCAAGTGACATCTCCATCTGGTGGCAGCATGGCAAATGACATACCCATCTGGTGGCAGACAGGCAGTGTGGCAAGTGACATCCCCATCTGGTGGCAGCGTGGCAAGTGACATCTCCATCTGGTGGCAGCCAGGCAGTGTGGCAAGTGACATCTCCATCTAGTGGCAGCATGGCAAGTGACATCGCCATCTGGTGGCAGGCAGAGTGGCAAGTGACATCTCCATCTGGTGGCAGCGTGGCAAGTGACATCCCCATCTGGTGGCAGCCAGGCAGTGTGGCAAGTGACATCCCCATGTGGTGGCAGGCATAGTGTCAAGTGACAAGCGATGGTGGCAAGTGACACGCTCAGGGCTCCCAATGATTCTGCATTATGGTGAGTTGAACTATTTCATTTTACATTACAATGTAATGATAGAAGTAATGTGTTTCAATCATCCTGACACCATACCAACCATGGTGCCGGGGATGATTGAGGCACTAACACCAGCCATTGCCCTAAAAAATTGCCAGCGAAAAATCCTTACCCCTCGCGCGCATACCCTGAAGTATTTTTAGTCTGTACAATTAAAGCCAGTTGTTTTCAGTGTTCTCGTGTATGGAGATATGTTTTTAATTGATCTATTGTAGCAGTCATCGATAAAGGACGAGAATGGTGGTGTGTGTGTGTGTGGGGGGGGGGCGGCATTGAAGGACCCGGCCTTGGGGCGGCAAAGGGAGTAAATCCGGGCCTGCTTTTGGGGTGATGTAATTGCTGTTTTATGCACAAATGGGGGTTATTTCCTAAGGGCAATTACACTTTGCACTACAAGTGCAGGTTCAGTGCAGTTGCAAGTGCACTTGTAGTGAAATGTGTTTTGGCATTTAGGAAGTACCAGCCAACACTATTTTTTATAAGGTTACCCAATCACGACATTTTCTGCACTCAAAACATTTCTGTCAGGGTCAGCTAAAACAAACACAAGCAGTAAATGTCCACCAAGAATTTCTTTTGTTTGTTTTTTATTTGAAAAAGGTGTCACAGATTCTCTGGCATATTGATAGCCCCCCTACCCGCAAAGAACTCCAGGTAGCGTAACCGGACATCACGGGCATTCAGGGAGGGCAAGCCAGGACGGCCACTTTCAAGCGCCGTCAGTGTTGATGGATTTGGGATTCCGGCCTCAGGCCCAACTGAGCCAGCATAGTTGGCTGAATGTTTTCTTAAAAAATTATGGAGAACACAGCAGGCAAGTATTATATGGTTCAGTTTATACTCCGCCATATGGATGGGTGTCAGAAATAATCGGAACCGGCTGGCCAGGATTCCAAATGTGTTCTCCACCACTCTTCGGGCTCTGGCCAGCCGGTAATTAAAAACCCTCTGTTCCGGGGTGAGGGTCCTCATCGGGAATGGCCGCATCAGGTGGTCCCCCAGCGCAAATGCTTCATCAGCAATGAACACAAATGGGAGACCTTCAACATTGTCCTCTGGAGGTGGCAAGTCCAAGCTGCCATTCTGGAGACGCCTGTAGAACTCCGTCTGGGCGATCACTCCACCATCGGACATCCGGCCATTCTTCCCCACGTCCACATACAAGAACTCGTAATTAGCCGACACCACCGCCAACATCACTATACTATTAAACCCCTTGTAATTATAATAGTACGACCCCGAGTTGGGTGGTGGGACGATGTGGACGTGTTTCCCATCAATTGCCCCTCCGCAGTTAGGAAAGTCCCACCGCTGGGCAAAGTGGGAGGCCACAGTCTGCCATTCCTGTGGCGTGGAAGGAAACTGTTGAGGAAAAAACAATAAACATTACTATTTTTTCACAGAAACATGGCAAGCAGATTATACACAAACATTATGGGGCAACCTCCAGATAGCATTTACTAAGGGGAATTTAACAAGGCCAAAGTATAAGGTACACCTATCATATTCCCCCTCCCCCCCTCTCATGGGCCATTTCTAACATTATAGGGGGGGGAACTCTTGGACAGGTAACCCTCTTCACTTCATTGAGAGATGAATGCCTAAATACAGGGTATTACTTGGAACAGCCCCTCCTTAGTTACACTATTAGCAGACCACTGGACAGGTAAGAAGTGTCTGAATACAAAGATATAAATACACACTGTACACATTTGAGGACATTTGGACATTCTGCTATTACCTATCAAGATAATAATAGGATACAAAAACTTTAAACAGTTCCATTGGAAAGTATACAGGCAGGCCCTTGCACTACATGCTTTGGGGAATTCATCCATAAATCTGACCAGTAAAGAGATGGGTATAGTGTGTATGGGTTTGGCAAAGTCAGCAGATAGATGATTGAGGATAGAGAATTGGGATCAGTTGACTTAGCAGTTGGGGGGAGGGAGGGTTACCAAAAATTTGTGGACACCACAAAAAAAGCCTCTGGCACTCTGCCTGAATTTAAAGCTAAAATAACATTAACAAACATTTTAGGGGGTGTTTGGGGTAAAGCACTACTATAGAGCTGATAAAATACATTGTTAAGTGACTACATGAGGTGAATATAGGGCAGGAGACACCATGCTGGAGAGGTTATTGAAGGGCAAATATGTATGAAGGACATAAAATAATAATTACATAAAAATCCAGCATGCATGAGAACAAAGGGGACATTCACAGCATATTACAATCATGGTCATTAGGGAATGAGGAAAGAAATACAATATATTAGCAAACATTCAATACAATAAAATGTGATATAAAAGGAAAAAAATCTTACCTTCATATACTCCTTCTGCAGGACCTGTATGATGGCAGAACAGGTCTCTGGGATGATGATACCCAGAGCCTGGGGGGAGATGCCTGTCGAGAACTTCAAGTCCTGCAGACTTCTCCCTGTGGCCAAATACCGCAAGGTAGCGACCAACCTCTGCTCCGGAGTGATGGCTTGCCTCATGCAGGTATCCTGCCTGCTAATATAGGGGGTCAGCGAAGCCAACAAATGGTGAAATACGGGGTCCGTCATCCTGAGAAAGCTCCTGAAATCATCAGGATTATTCTCACGGATCTCACGGAGCAAAGGCATATGACAGAACTGGTCACGCTGAAGCAACCAATTCTTGGTCCATGAACTCCTCCCCACCCTGTTCATGGACTGGACTTGTGTCAAGGTCAGGACCCCAACACCAAGCCCCCGCACAGCACGAACTGTACGAGGAGTACGCATACGAAACATGGCTAGAAAACGGTCGGCTGCTCAGGACGAAGTAACAGAACGCACTGAAGAACAGCAAGGCCTGTGAAGAGCGACCTGAAAACCAGTAACGAACGAACAAGAATACAATGACTCCTTAAAGTCACGCGGAACTTGCTGCACGCACTGAAGAGCAGATACAAACCCACAAGCACAAACTGAACGGCAGAAAACGATCTGAAAGCCACGAGTCTGAAAAAGCGCGAATCGTCTCTCACCAAACTTTTACTAACACGAGATTAGCAAAAGGAGCCCAAAGGGTGCCGCGCTTGGTTCTGAACCGGCCTTTTCTAGTCTCGTCGTACGTGGTGTACGTGACCGCGTGGTTGTCGATCGGAAATTCCGACAACTTTGTGCGACCGTGTGTAGGCAAAACAAGTTTGAGCCAACATCCGTCGGAAAAAATCCTAGGATTTTGTTGTCGGAATGTCCGATCAATGTCCGACCGTGTGTACGGGGCATTAGACTGGGATGCCATTAAATGTAATGTAAAGGCAGGCATCCCAATACTTTTGACAATATAGTGTACATTGCATTTCCCATTGCTGAATTTGCCTCCTCTTTTAATATGCTTTAATATACTTGATTTATAATTAGAGTTCTGATCACTTTCTATCATGTGTACAGAACAGGAAGTAAAGGGAAATACCCCAAATAAGACACAGATGGCAATGGGTTCTAACCATTTCTGACCCTATTCATAAAAAAAAAAAAAAAAAAAAAAAAAAAAAAAAGACTTTATATATACTGTACATTAAGTGCCAGTTCACACTGGAGCGGTTTCAAACTAGAACTTAGGGCTTAGGGAAAAGGGAATCAAAGTCCTGCGAGCCTCAATGAACCTTATGCCTAATGAACACCACTACTTAGCTGCATGCATTAAACAAGTCTCATAAATTTGTGCAAATGGCAAAAAACAATAAATATTACGCTGCGCTAAAGTGTGCTACACCATGTAAGCCTCTATTACAGTCTACCAAATTCATGTACACTTACAGACAAATGTAAATATATAAAAAATATCATAAATATTAATATGTGACCAGTAATACCACTAAAGAGTAAACACATCAAATTTTATAATCAAGTGCTCCTATTGACTCTGGGTGCTCTGTGTTACTGGTATTTTCAAAAAGGTATATAAAAAATATATAAACACAAACTATAAATAATATCCAAAAAAGTGCTATGGTGACACACAATAAATAAATAATAATATTCACAATGTAATTAGACATGCTAAAAGTGCATATATGAATAATTTTCAAAAAAGTTCCAAAAAGTGCTTTTGTGCCACACAGTTCTTATGTAAACAGTTCTTAAAGGGGTTGTAAAGGTTTTTTATTTTTTTTTATTTTAAATAACAAACATGTTATACTTACCTCCACTGTGCAGCTTGTTTTGCACAGAATGGCCCCCTAACCTGGTCTTCTGGGGTCCCTCGGCGGCTGTCTCAGCTCCTCCCCGCAAGAACTAAACACCTTCATGTGAGCTCTCTTGCATGGTGCTTAGTTCTTGCGGGCACGCTCCCTGACTGTATCACTCGGCCCCGCCCCCCTGGCACGCCGCATCATTGGATGTGATTGACAGCAGCGCGAGCCAATGGCTGCGCTTCTTTCAATCCATCCACTCTAGCCAATCAACGGCCAGGCTGAGCGGCGAAGAGGAAAAATCGGGGGTGAACGGGCTCAGGTAAGTAAAATGGGGGGGCTGGTGGGGCCGGTATTGTCGGATGTTTTTTCACCTTAATGCATAGGATGTATTAAGGTGAAAAAACGTGAACCTTTACAACCCCTTTAATAGAAAAGATCTTGTAAGTGATTTGTGAAATCCTGTTGATAGAACGTATTAAAGTGCTTATGCATGATGTCCAATTGTGCTATTTTTAAGCATGCTCATAACTCCATTCGTGGTGCAGATCATGCATTGGTGCAATCCGGTGACCCCCTAGGTAATGTGCTCACCTTAGAGCGTGTGATTCAGCTGTTACGCTTAGTCAAAACACTCGTTTGAACCACCCCAGGATTCTAAGCAGGTTACTGGATCCTGGGTTTCCAATGCAGTATCTCAAGGGTATATGAGAGAAAAAAACTTGATGGTGTGATATCGTTTTAAAATTTTATTAGGCAAATAAAATACACTCCCCAAATGTGGTACTCACATGTGTAAGGTGCATCAGTGCACCGCACTATGCAAGGCGTGTAAATATCGAACCGATAAAGAGATATGGTATGTGTCACATCCCAGGCAGGTAGACTACCTCTCGTTCCTTCCTGGCCCCTCCCCAACGCGTGTCAATACAGGGATGACGTTTCTTCCTCAGGGGCATTCTGATTGGATGACTGATCTGTCATTTAAATACAGACCATTTTGTTGTGGTCCACGGACACTCTAGTAATAGACTATGTATTATAGTAGAGCGCTCAATGCAAATATATAATCAGGGGACAACTATTGGCAGACTACTTACATGTATTCTGATCATATTGAAATAATACAGAGTGCTAAAAGACCCATATATGTTCGAAATGGCAATGGCAATAAGACTTTGTTACCCTCTGAAGATCTGCGGTGGATCACAGATATGTTACTTGCCTGTTTTAACCCCTAAAAGCCTGCACAACCGCAATGCATGCTGGTGATGTGGGCAGGTATACTTCCCAATCCGGCTGTCTTTGCATATGTAGCTCAACCACCTATTTTTACCACCCCCAAGCGCAAATGTACACTTAGCCTTACTGCTGGAACTCAACTGTACTAGGCTTCTTCGCAGGGAATTCTTCCTCTCTCTCATTCCTTGGGGGGGGGGGGGGTACAGTTTCTAAACTCTAATTAGCCACACTGCTAAATAGTAAAAAGACTTTCTGCTATGCAGTAAGAAATGGTGGAGCAAGAAAATGACTTCCCGTAGAAAATAGAAGAAACGGGGTAAGGAACATAATAAAGGTCCATTCATGCTGACAAACATACATGTACACAGAAATAACTAACTTCTATAAAAAGTCAGACTGAGAATAGTGTCCCTTTAGGGTATGACAACCCCCCTTGATCTTTAGCTGTAATGATTGCATTGTGTGTCTTGGAATCTTCTGAACACTTAAATTAATTAGCTCTGCCCAGTAATTATTCTTTCTACATGCATTCTTTATTAGCATAGATAATTAAGATTGAGATTTTTCCATGTAGCTCTTGAAAACGCATGCTGTATTGTTGGACAGATCTGGATTTTGGATGTGCCTAATGGATACTTTAGCATCATTTTTGTTCTCAGTGCCTTATTTGGAAGTTTGAATGTACAGTAATACCTTGGTTTGAGAGTTATGCGTTTTGAAAGACGAGCAACATTGTTTTTAAAATTTTGACTGGATATGCAAGCGCTGACTTGATATGTGAGCAGTACAATCCATGTAGTAAAGCCGCAGGTGTATGCAGTACTGCATGTGGTCAGAGGTCTGGGGGTGCTGGTGTATGCAGTACTGCATGTGGTCAGAGGTCCAGGGGCACTGGTGTATGCAGTACTGCATGTGGTCAGAGGTCCAGGGGCGCTGGTGTTTGCAGTACTGCATGTGGTCAGAGGTCCAGGGGCACTGGTGGCTCCCAGCACTTCGTGGAGAATTCGGAGATGCTCAGAGACACTCCCAGCTGGGTGGGGCAGGCGTAATGTGTGCCAGAGCACCTGAAAGTGTCAACAGTTCCCAAGTGTCTCAGAGTTCTCCAGAAAGTGCTGGGAGCCACCAGCACCCCCACACATCTGGCCACATACAGTACTGCATACACCAGTGCCCCCACACCTCTGGCCACATACAGTACTGCATACACCAGTGCCCCCGCACCTCTGGCCACATACAGTACTGCATACACCAGCACCCCCGCACCTCTGGCCACATACAGTACTGCATACACCAGTGCTACCGCACCTCTGGACACATACAGTACTGCATACACTAGCGCCCCCGCACCTCTGGCCACATACAGTACTGCATATACCAGCGGCCCGCACCTCTGGTCACATACAGTACTGCATACACCAGCGCCCCCACACCTCTGGCCACATACAGTACTGCATACACCAGTGCCCTCACACCTCTGGCCACATACAGTACTGCATACACCATCAGTGGTTGTGGAACGAATCATCTGAGTTTCCATTATTTCATATGGGGAAACTCGCTTTGATATACGAGTGCTTTGGATTACAAGCATGCTTCTGGAACGAATTATGCTCATAATCCAAGGTATTACTGTATTGAGTTTCCCTAGTTAAATCCTTTCAATGCATAGTTACATGGTAGGTGAGGTTGAAAAAAAGACACAAGCCCTTCAAGTCCAACCTATGCATGTGATTATATGTCAGTATCACATTGTATATCCTTGTATGTTGCGGTTGTTTCCTTTATTGTATAACCAAAGGCAGAACTTTTTTCTTAAATTTAGATTTTAGAGTGGAGAGGGATTCGAACACCAGTCAGGTTTTTATTGCTGTCTGCTACCCCATTGGGTAGATTCATCCTCTTTATTTGTCTTGTTTACCCTCCCTGAAGGTGAAAGTAAAAGGAAATTCCACATTTGGGGTTGTCACCAAAAGAGGAATAGAGGGGACATTTTCCAGTGGGGACACTAATTTTGGGGACCCTGGTGAAAACTAGGGATTCCTTAACTTTGAGGGATTTTCTCTTACTTCCTGTTTTGGTATGAGACGGGAAATAAAGGGAAATCTCCCCAGTGGGACACAGATAACTAAAGTAAAAACTGACAGGGGTTATAATCCTTCCTTTCTCTATAAAAAAAAATACATTTTTTTTGTCTTTAGTTCTATTTTAACTTACTACAATAGAGAGGGAGAATTTGATTTATAAAACAGCCTGCATTCCCCTTAGGGTTGCCAACTGTCCAGGATTCACCCAGAGAGTCTGGGTCTTGAATCATATTTCTGGATTTCAGTCTGCAGCTTGCAGCACTAATCTTCTCCCGCCAGCTTCGAGTGCTGCAAGGAGCCACAGGGGGGGATTTACCACTGCTCCAACCGCCACTTGTATTTCTCCCCACATCACTGATCTCTTGTGCCCCCTCCCTATAGCACTACTGGGCAGCTGCTGCTGGGGTGGGAGATCAGCAAACTGTTCAGGATGGAGAGTGGGGGGGGGGGGGGGGGTGCTGGTAAAAATGCAATGTTTATCAGCACCTTCGGTACTGATTGCTGCTGTGTGCATTCATCACTGAAGGATAGTAAACTGTCTGAGCTAGTTTTTCTGTCTGTATGCGAAAAGAGAGTTGGTCTTAATTAGCGCCACTTTTACATTTGGTGCAGTCAGTGCTACACAATGTAAAAGTGACGCATTCAATGCGGTACAATGTAAAAGTGGCACATTTTAGAACTGATTTTGGTGCATGAATTACTGTCAGGACCAAATTGCAAATGCTTCATGAATTTGATGCAATACATTAACAAGAGGGATTAACGCCAGAAAAATGGTCCATCAGCTTTAATTAATTCCTCCTATGTCTTCAGTCCCTTTTCGTCTCAAAAAACAGACTTCAGGAGTTTGCTTAGACCCCTGATATTTCATCAAATCTCCTCCCGTCCAAGATAAAAAGGTAGACAAGATTAAAATAACGGTGTGAAAAAAAAAGAAACATAGTAAGGCCTTGTTCATATGGGGCATACTAAAGCATACACCTGTGTGAGGCTGTGTTTACCTATACAGGGATGTGCAGGTGTTCCATGCATCCCTGTGCAGGCAGTCTTATTCAATTGGGAAGTAGCATCTGCACAGACACAGCCACCCCTCTCGATTTGACATCCGTGTAAATGTGGATGCATGTCTTTAAACTCACACTCTCTGCATTCACGCAGATGTCAGATTGGGAGCAGTAACTGTGTATATGCAGCCACTGCATCCCAATTGATATGAATAGAAATGCCTGCACAGGGATGCACGGGAACACAGCCCTCACACGGGCGTTCACTTTAGAACATAACATGTGAATAAGGACTTACTAGGAATTTAACATTTTGTAAGTCATTTTGTGTTTTTTTGTATGCTAATAATGCTTTTAGTATATTTTTTGTGAAAACAGTGATTTGATTAACATTTGATTAACATTTCCGCAACTTTTGCAGGGCCTAAAAAATCAACTATTGGAGGATTGTACTGGGAGTCAGTCTATGCCCCTGTACAATCCACCTAAGTCAGTCTGACTGATCTTGGGGGGTTTGTACTGGGGTACAGACTGACCAGGGAGGGCATTATACTGGGTTACAATTTGACCTGGGGGGGATTATACTTGGGGAACAGCCTAAACTGAGGGTATTTTACTGGGGAACAGATTGACCTGGGGGGAAGAATTATACTGGGGGACAGACTGACCTGGGGGGGGGGGGGATTATACTTGGGGACAGATTGACCTTGGGGGGGAGGATTGTACTGGGGGACAGACTGACCTGAGGTGATTATACGGGGGACAGACTGACCTGGGGGATTATACTGGGGGACAGATTGACCTGTGGGAGGGGAAGGATTATACTGAGGGACAGACTGACCTGGGGAGATGTACTGGGGTACAGATTGTCCTAAGAGGATTATACCAGGGAACAGGCTGACCTGGAGGGGGAAGGATTGCACTAGGGACAGACTGACCTGGGGGAAGGAAAGATTACACTGGGGGACAGATTGACATGGGGAGAATTGTACTAGGGAACAGACTGACCTTGTTTGCTTTAATTACACAACTTAAGCTCCTCCCACCATTAACACAATTTGGCCCCACTTGCTGTTCATTACTAGGGATAGCCCGAACCCTGTATTAGAACTTCCGAACACAGCGAAAGTTCGGACCCAAATAACGAACCCCATTAAAGTCAATGGGACCCGAATGTCAAAAATCAAAGTACCCATTTTGAAGGCTTTTATGCAAGTAATTGGGCATACAATGGTTATAGGGGTCCGGGTCCTGCCCTGGCGGACAATAAAAAAAAGTTTGTGAAAAATGTCATTTTTAAACGAGCAGTGATTTTTTGATTTTTAAAGTGGAAGTCTAAAAATGAAACATTCCTTCCAATATAGTGCCTGAGGGGTCCCTTAGTCCACCTGTAAAGTGGCAGATCTGTACAATGTCTAGAATCTGCTGCAGCAATAATTGCATTTATAAACCAAAAAAAAATTTAATTTTCCCTGCAAACTGCCTTTATTTTGCTTAGCAACAGCTGGGGAGCCAGTGCGTATGATGAGGTCACAATGTAGTACACTGGAACCAAGATTAGAGATTTTTTGGATACATTCTGGTGTCACTTTGACTTTGTATAGAAGTAACGGGTGCGTAAAAATTGGTCTTTGGGTGTCGGTGGCGCCTTCCCACTGTAACCCTATAGAGGTAATCTTGATGTAAGCAAGAACTATCTTTGCTGTAAAAAATTGCAATGATATGCACCTGTCAAACAGCTGCAGAAAAATTGGTCTTTGGGTGTCGGTGGTGCCTTCCCACCATAACCCTATAGAGGTAATCTTGATGAAAGCAAGAATTGGCCTTGCTGTAAAAAATTGCAATGATATGCACCTGTCAAACAGGTTCAGAAAAATTACTCTTTGGGTGTCGGGGGTGTCTTCCCACTGTAACGCTATAGAGGTGCTCTTGATGAAGGCAAAAAAAATTGCAATGATATGCACCTGTCAAACAGGTGCTGAAAAATTGGTCTTTGGGTGTTAATTGTGCCCATGAAACCTATACCAAAAACATTCCTCCAGATGAAATGATCAAACACCCTCAAAGCTAGGCAGCCTCAAAGTCCTACAGAGATTCCACATCCCAAAAAGACTTAATCACTGACATCAGCATCAGGGACTTCATAGCTGGGAATCCAGGACTGATTCATTTTTATAAAAGTCAAACGGTCAACGAAGTCTGTGGACAGACACGTTCTATGATCAGTAGCGAAACCTCCTGCAGCACTGAATGCCCGTTCTGAAAGCACGCTGGATGCAGGGCATCCCAACAACAATAGCATACTGGGCAAGTTCTGGCCACTGGTCTATTCTCATGACCCAGTAAGTCAGTGGATCGCCAGCTGGAAAGCTCTCCATCTCTGTTTTGGCCCCAAGGTAATCGTCCACCATGTGATGCAGATGCTGCCGATGGGTTGTGGAAGCTGACAGCCTTGGGCGGCGAGGACTAAAAAAATTCCGAAATGCTTCACTTAGGCGGACGCCTTCTCCAACGCTCCTCTCTTGACCAACAGAAGACTCAAAACAAGGTTTTCCATGACACTGTAACCTACTGGAGTCAGGAAAAACATTCAATAAAATCCTCTTTAACGTGTCCTCAAGAGATTTTATCTTCTGCACTCTCCGTGGGGATGAGATGAGTTCTGAGACCTTCCCCTTATAACGGTGGTCAAGAAGGGTTGCCAACCAGTAATCATCCTTCTCCTTTATGCCAAGTATTCTTAGATCCTTTCGCAGGCTTTGAAGCATGAGGTTGCCCATGCACCTCAAATTTGCAGAGGCTTGAGAAGCAGACTCCTCCGGGTCACTCAGGATGACAGCATTTGGAACTTCCTCCTCCCAGCCACGCACTACTCCCAAGGGTCCTGAGGTTGAAAAGCCATTTCTTACAGATTGACGCATGTCTTCCTCTTCTTCAAAGCCTATGAAAGTGCCAGAATCCTTCTCCTCATCCTCCTCCCCTCTCTCCTCCTGTGTGTTCTGTGACATAGGAATGATAGTGACTGGATAAAATGGGCCTTGAGAGGAAAGGAAGTCCTCTTCCTCCTGCTGCTCTGCCTCCAATGCCCAGTCCATAATGCCATGCATTGTCTGCTCCAGCAGGAACACAACAGGGATTGTGTTACTGATGCATGCACTGTCACGGCTCATCATCCTTGTGGCCTCCTCAAATGGTGACAGTACGGTGCATGCATCATTAATGATCAGCCATTGGTGTGGGGAAAGCTGAGGCGGCCTGAGCCTGTCATCATGCTGTATTCACACAGGTACTCGTTGAGGGCCCCTGCTGCATATATAGACACTGCAGCATTGACAAAGTCAAGCTCCACCTGGTGGGCATGTCACAAATCAGGCAGTTTATGGGCAGGTGGATTTCCCGTTGAATTTCAGCCATCCGAGCACTGGCTGTGTATGACCGCCTGAAATGGCTACAGACTCTTCTGGCCAGCTTTAGCATGTCTTGCAACCCTGAGTACGTATTTAGGAAACACTGCACCATCAAATTGAGGACATGTGCCAGGCATGGTACATGTGTCAACTTTCCCTGTCTAAGGGCGGACAGGTGGTTTGAGCCATTATCGCACACCACCATTCCTGGCTCCAGCTGGTGTGGTGCAAACCACTTCTGGGCCTGTCCCTGCGGAGCTGCAAGAATCCGGTGTGGTTCCTGTCCCCTAAACACACCAGCTGAAGCACTGCATGGCACCTTTTAGCCTGACTCTGGGAATAGCCCGTTGAACGCTTAGGGGGTACCTGATGTTCATAGGACAATTCTGCAGAGGAGGCCATGGATGTGGCAGAGGAGGAGGAGGAGGAGGGGGTAGAGCTCACAGGTCTGGCATCATCACCACCAGCTGTATGGAGACGTGGGGGCACAACAAGCTGCAGCCTGCATCCTTTCGAGTTGCAAGCAGCGTTACCCAGTGTGCTGTGAAGGAAATATATTGTCCCTGTCCATGCTTGCTGGACCACGTGTCAGCAGTAAGGTGGATTTTACGGCTGACTGCCTTGCCCAACGATGCCAGAACATTCCCTTCCACGTGATGGTGGAGAGATGGAACCAGCCACGCAGTTTTACTGCGGCAGAATGGCACGGCTGGGCGAAACGACATTACCTTACGTCACCTTGCCTTCTGGCCACTAGGGGCAAGTGCGCGCCCGCAGCCGATGCGAGTGCCCAGCAGTGCAGGCACCCGTGATCGCTTGTGACAGGGCGAGAACCGGGATCTGTGTGTGTAAACAAACAAATCCCAGTTCTTTCAGGGGCGTAGAGACAGATCGTGTGTTCATACTAACTGTGAACACCGATCTCTCTCTCCTCCTAGACAGTCCCATCCCCCTCTACAGTTAGAACACACCTAGGGAACACAGTTAACCCCTTGATCGCCCCCTAGTGTTAACCCCTTCCCTGTCAGTGACATTTATACAGTAATCAGTGCATCTTTATAGCGCTGATCGCTGTATAATTGTCAATGGTCCTAAAAATGTGTCAAAAGGGTCCAATTTGTCCTCCGCAATATTGCAGTTCCGATAAAAATCACAGATCGCCGCCATTACTAGTAAAAAAAAATAATAATAATAATAAAAATGCTATAAATCTATCCCCTATTTTGTAGACGCTATAACTTTTGCGCAAACCAATCAATATACGCTTATTGCGATTTTTATTATCAAAAAGATGTAGAAGAATACATATCGGCCTAAAGTGAGGAAAAAAATTAGCTTTTTTTTAAAAAAAATTGGGGATATTTATTATAGCAAAAAGTACAAAATATTGCTTTTTTTTCAAAATTGTCACTCTTTTTTTTGTTTATAGCGCAAAAAATAAAAACCGCAGAGATGATCAAATACCATCAAAAGAAAGTTGCAGTAATGCACACAGAACTATATGGTGTTAAACTGATGGTAACGCACACAGAAGTGAATGGCGTTAAACTGGCAGTAACGCACAAAATTATATTGCGTTAAACTGGCAGTAACGCACACAGAACTATATGGCGTTAAACTGGCAGTAGCACACACAGAACTATATGACGTTAAACTGGCAGTAATGCACACAGGACTATATGGCGTTTAACTGGCAGTAACACACACAGAAGTAAATAGCATTAAACTGGCAGTAACACAATCAAATAGGCGCTGTTCAACCGTCACTACACTGATGCTATCTGAACTGTCCCTACTCTAGGTATACACTAATGTAAAGATTACTGACACGGTCTCACTACACTACAGTGAAACTATCTGAGCTGCTTCTACTCTAGCTGCACACTATGCAAAGCTGAATGATGGTCCTCCTCACTACACTCACACTATCCCTAGACTGACACTAAATCACAACACGAAACCAATATTCTACACTGACAATTGAAGCAAAATAGCACAGTATAGCATACTAACTAACTGATAGCACTGAACAGAGCCCTGTTCTATCTCTTTCCACGCCGAAATCACACTAAAAATGGCTGCCATTGAAAGAATACTTTCTGTGGGGCGGGAACGAGCCATGATTGGATAAAGTCTTGATGACAGTGTCCAATCATGACTCTGACAGTGCTCTGTGCCCTGATTGGCTGAAGCTTTCACTGCTTCAGCCAATCAGGGCTTGAAATGCACTGTTCAGCGCCACAATGCATTGTGGTGGGTTCGAGGGGCCGAACAAACGATCGAACGACCTGTTTGTTCGGCTGTTCATCGAAAGTCCGAACAGCGATAGTTCGGCCTGAACTTATGCTCAGGACGAACCGTTCGCCCATCCCTATTCATTACTACTCTCCTTGGGGCACGCAAAGGTGTCCCAGGTCTTTTACCATCCTATAGTGTATACTACCACAATGGTGAAGAAATGGCAAGGTGTGCGGAGTCGGTGAAGGACATGCTGTGTTTTTTCTTTTACAATAAAAAAAAAAAATTAAAAAACAATTAACCATGGAAGTGCTAAACCTTTATAACCCTTTATTGCAATTGGAGTAAAAGGTGTAATGATTTGATTGTTTGATCAGGCAAATGTTATTGAAATGTTACAGTTAAGATGTTAATAAACTGTATTTGTTAGTGAGTGAATCTTGGGCACATTTCCACTAATTTGGCTTGATATGAAGGGTGAATGTTCACCAAGGAATTCTAGGTGGAAGTTAGGTGAATTGATCACTGAATTTCTGTTAGACTCCATATTCTTAACATCTTTGTTGTTCTGTTCTGAGCCATACAAATACTTCGTTATAGAACATTTGATATGTATATTTTCTAACAAGTTACATGCGTGCACACATGATGTAATGTGTGTCAGCACATGTTGCTCACACCTTTGCTCGCGCATTGCTAATGGACCCCTAATGTACATTCATACTGCTAAAAATACATATGACCCTCAACACATTCACCAATAGACACTTGCGTTGTGTTAAAGTGCAATGGAAAAAAGTTTATGTGCTTTTTATGATGCAAAGAGACTCATTTAAGGGCTATAGGAAATGTGCACAGGCAGAAACACATGTATAGCAACAAGTATTAAACCACAATACATTGTGTGCTGTAACAGCCACAAAAAAGGTGTGAATGTGTCTTTAAAGTGGTATTAAACCCAAAAGCAACCATTTATTATATTGCAGCTTACCAATACTTGGATGTAATGACTGCATTCATTTTCTTTTTTAGGCTTTCTTTCCCTTATTTTCAGACGGTGATTCTCTCAGTAAGTCTGTTGTTTTTCAACAGAACAAGCGGTCCTTGAGATGTAGCAGTTAGAGTGTCGAAACAAACACTGACAGAGGTGCTTACAATGATTGGCTTTTATTTATTCCTGTAAAATCTTTATTGTTAAAGGAACAAAACTGTTGCTGCCTAAAAAACAGTGTTAGCTGGAGTTTGGCTTCAATTTGTTAGTACTATATGTCTAAATCTGCTAGTGCATCTCACACCCCCCTCCCCCCAAGGCTGACAATGTTGCTGTCCAAAGGTGTCTTCATTGCTCCTTTATCCAGAGTGCGGGCAACATAATTCAGGAGGTGTGTTATGCCCTGTACACACAACCGGTTTTGCCGTCGGAATAAACTCCGAAGGTTTCTCTGATGGAATTCCATTCAAGCGGTCTTGCCTACACACGGCCAACCCAAAGTCCGACCAAAGTCCGACCGTCCAGAACGTGTTGACGTACAACACTTACGACGGGACTAGAAAAAGGAAGTTCAATAGCCAGTAGCCAATAGCGTCTCGTACTTGCTTCAGAACATGCGTCGTTTTTGGTCCGTCAGAACAGCATACAGACAAGCTGTTTTCCCGATAGGAATTGGTTCCATCAGAAATTTTTAGAACATGTTTTATTTTTAGGTCCATCAGAATTTTCGAAAAAAAAAAGTCAAATGAGGCATACACACGATCGGAATAGATAATGAATATCTTCCGTCTGACTTTTTCAGTTGCACATTCCGCTCGTGTCTACACGGCTTTACTGGCCGGATCACCAGGTGATAACAGAGGGTAAAAAAGTCTAAAAAAACAAAGCAAATGCAGCCACCACATCTAATGATTGGTAAGCTGCAATATATTATATTTTTGGTTTTGGGTGTGTTAGAATATTATTCCAAATTCATAATTCGGCACTTATAGGTGTTATATTATATTCATGGCAAGCTTGCAAAACATATTTGGTTTTATGATTAATCATGATAAATAGAGTATGTGTGAATGACCTTGATCAATAGATTTGACATGATTCTTCTTCTAAAGCTGAGCATTGCTGGATTTTTCTGGTGTAGCCAATTTGAGTATGACATTTAAAGTATCTTGGTGTAGAATGTCATGAGAAGACAAAAATAGACACGTGTCCACGTAGCTAAAGGAATATACATTGTGGATTATATACTGTTAAATTAAGTTAGTTTGTAGTTCCAGTCATATTAATAAGTACTAGTATATAGTTACTTAATGTAAAGTTGATAATATGTGTTCATATTATATAGATGTTTGGTTATATGACATTACATGATCAGCATATTACTTCAAGTATGGAGTGTTACATGTGGGCTTGTCAATCGTATGCCATATATGACTATGAGTGCATACTGAAGCTAGCAGAAATGAATATGTGCCATACAAGGTTCTAAATTGGAGTGAGGATATGACGTTCACACGTTCACATGTAACATATAAAGCCAATGCTTCCATATTGAAGGCACACAGACACAGACAGACACACACACACAGACACACACACAGCTACTAGGATAGATGAAATTGACATGTATACAAGACACTTTGATAAGTTGGGACAGCTGAATTCTGCCAGAGGTCTAAGAACGTCATTTCCTGTTTCTTCTTTAACGACACACAAGACAGCATGGAGACAGGAGGGCAGCATCCATGAAGCATACATGCTTTCATAAGCTTATTACAGCTTTATAACTTTTTATTCTATTTCATATATTTTTACCTACATTGAACTGAACTATTATATTTTTTACATTGTATTTATGATGCCAATTGTGTGACAATAAACTCACACTTTGTTTCAAGTCAGTTTGGCTATCAATGCTATTCATCCAGAAGCGCCTCTGAGATACAAGAATATTAGATATTAATAATATTCTTCAGGGTGTAATACCTGCCAAATGGCATCAAATAGTAGCTCTTCCCTCTGCATACAAACCCCTCCCTCCACTGCCCTCATTTTCCTCCCCCCTCCTTAAAAGCTCCACTATCTGTCACATATCTTACCTTTGTTGCAATATTAAGCTGGAACCCCTATCCGGCTGTAGTACCTCCCAGCGTACTATACTATACTATACTACAGTCACTTGCAAGGGAGATTATGCAGTAGGAGCATCAACAACTGGTCACCAGGGGAAAAAATGGAGACCACAGAGGGTGCAGCCTACCATGCATCCTCTTCTGCCCATGACTGCACTGAACCCTGGGCACCTGTTCTGTATCTCCCTTGTCCCTGTCCGGCACTCAGTGGGATCTGCACGGGGATCTGACCTGTGGGAGCTACTGGGAGATAAGCTATCACTTGTAAACGCAGAACCTGGACTGGACAAGTGATAGTGGTGAGCAGGAAGCAGAAGACCTGAGCCAGAGGTGGTGGAACTGAGTTCCCCCTAGTTCCTGCTGAAAAAAAGCCCTGGTTACACTGGTCCAGCCTGACTAGTGTAAGCGTGCATACACCATCCACATGGGACCAGTGTGGAAGTAGAGAATCAATGTAGTGGGTGCCGCTTCTACAGTGATCTCTGCGTTCTTCTGGATCTAGTGCTGGCTGCATAGAGTCACTCCTCCATTTTAGCTTCAGACCCTCAGGTCGCCCACCTGAGGCTGCATGGCCGTAGGTGCCAGGGGAGTCAAGCCTGCCTAACACCTGGCTGGTGAAGTCCACTATCTGGGAAGGGCCCAGAGCTCAGGTATTCCCTGAATATATAGACCAATCCCAGCATGCTCAGGGGCACCTCCCCTGTAATTGGCTGAAACTGCATCCATATTCAAGCTGCATTTTTGCCTAGCTCCCACCCATGTTCCAGAAAGCTCTACTAGTTTCAAGAAGGCGGGGGGTTGCCCAGGCAAACTCAACAGCACCAGAACACCAGAAGAAGTCCTAACTAATGAATTGCAGCATTTTATTAAGCAGACATGCTGAAGATAGATTTGCCTCTAGCCCCACCGTTAGGCAAAGGGACAAACTACACTAATCTATTTACCTCTACCTCTTAGGCAAAGGGACAAACTACACTAATCTATTTACCTCTAGCACTTTTACTAGGAGGGAAAAGGAAGGGGCCAGTAAATTACATATTTAACAGCCCCCTTTCTCCACTCTCCATCCTGACACTTCTCAGCAGCCAGCAGGGAGGTGATAGGGGAGCCAAAAGCACTGCAGGGGGGGGGGTAGTGAGAGAACAGGGGGGATCTGGCAGCACAAAGAGAGGGGCGGCGATTTCGGCATTTACTAGAACTGAGCATCATCAGCTGTATTTTCCTCCTGCAGCCGCTGAATCTGGCTTTCAGTGGCCGTAAGAATAAAATACAACCTCCGCCGCCATTCCTGGCCAAATCCCTGGGGTCTGGGTCCCGGCTCCTGCCTTCCCTGTGACCAGCAGTAGTGCGGGCTCACAGAGCAGCCGGTGCTGTGTGATTTCAGCTTTCTGTATATGCAGCTCAGTGGCTCAGCCAGGTTAGTCCAGCACAATCCAACCAAATCCTAGCTAGTGTCAGCGCTGTAGACTTCAGAGCCTCTCAATTTGGTGCCCCTCTCGATTTGGCACCTAGGGCATGTGCCCCCCCCCCCCCCTAGTTTTGGCCCTGTATTCAATACTCATTTTCTACCAGATTTCAATCAAAGAACAAAAATATATAAAAATAGACATACTATAAAAATAGTCTAGTCAGGCTTGTGTCTTGCTACAAAGGGTAATAAAGCTAAACTCCGGGCTAAACAAATTTAGTCTAAATGCAAGAGACTAGTACTGACAGCGATCAGCAACTTATATCGGGACTGTGATATTGTGGTGGATAAACCGAACACCTAACTGACACTTTTGACACTTTTTTGGGGACCAGTGACACTAATACAGTGATCAGTGCTAAAAAATACGCACTGTCACTGTACTAATGACACTGGCTCGGAAGGGGTTAACATCAGGGGCGATCAAAGGATTAACTGTGTGCCTAGCCTGTGTTTACTCACTGTGGAGGAGGTGCTTTGACTAGGGGAAGGCAAAGATCAGTGTTCCTGCTTTGCAGTAACACAGGATCAGTACCATATCTTCTGAAAGAATCTGCCTTGTTTACATAGGCAGATTGTTGTTCTGCCTGTGTACTGTGTAATCGGCGGGTGCCGATGTACATTGACCCCGTCACTGGGCTCCCGCTGTGTGTGATTACAGTGGGAGAGGGGCGCTGGCAGCACACACGCGTGCCCCAGACCTGGAAGTGTCAGATCATGTACTAGGTGAGCGGCGGCCCAGCCACAGTGCATGAACAGTGCGTGGTCCGCAACTGGTTAAAGATCAGTCACTGCTGCTCTGTCTCTTGCAGGGTGACTGGTCATGTCTCAGCCCCTTCCTGTAGTTTTCTACTGTCAGTCATGAGTGGAGCTCCTGGGTCCCTCCTACAGCTTTGCTCTCTACACAGGCTGTGTACAGCATGGTGATGATATTATTGCTACTTTACAAGGAAATATGTGGGTTTGCAAATGTATTAGATCACACAAATTGGGCTTATATTCTTTATACCTATTGAGGATTATATATAAACTACAGTTTTTTTGCCCAGTTGTTCAGCTTTAAATGAAATGGGGTGATAATGGCAGCAAGCAGGAGGATAACCATACATGGTAGAAGTCAATATTCTGCATGCTTACTCTCATAGCAGTTTATACTAGCACTGTAAAATTTTATTTTGGAAACCAGTAAAACTAAAACGTCACAGCTGCGTGGTATTTCCATAAACTGAATCTGCAATCTGGCTGAATAAATGACAGAGCCTTTTTTAGGGCTGTTTCATATTTTAGATTAGCTCTAATACTGCTCATGCGGATGCTATGAAGCCTGGCTCAGGACCCAGAAAAAACATTGACTTGTTTATACATCACTTACACTTTGCAGTTTCCCTGGAATGCTGGAATTTGTCCATAGGTTAGTCACTGGGCCAGATCAATAAATCTGTAATAAAAGGGATTTTCCAGAATGAGCTGAAACCAGCCTGCATCTTCTGATGTCACTGTGTTGTAACATGGAAGGAACTTCTTTTCTGTCTAATAAGTAACTGGGTGACTGTTGTATTGTGGTTTCTTATGAAATGAAGTCAAAGGTCATTAAAAGCTACTAGTGGAAGTAAAATAACAAGATTAACCTGTGAGTTGCAGGCAGAATCCAAACTCACTCATAACTCTCACACTTTTGAGGAGCTTCAGCCAGATTCCAAAAAAATTAAAAGTCAGCAGCTACAAAAACTGGGATGTGCTGACTTAATAAAAAGATGCTCACCTGTCCAGGGATCCAGCACTGTCTTCACATGGGCTGGTTCTTTGCTGGTCTTTAGATTCCCAGTGCTACCCCTTAAAAAAAATTATATTCTAAATGTAATTTTAAGGTTGGTCGAAGAACAGAACATTTCCTTTTGCATGAAGTTCCGCTTCAAATAGTAATGATGTTCTTGATAATAGGCTCTCAATCTGTTGTATGTGCAGCTCGGTCTACTGACAGAATTATGGGCTCTTCTTCAGCTTGTTATAAAAATCTTTATAATAATGCAGTTTTAAAAAATAATAAAAAAGGGTCCAATTAACCATTTTTAAAATCACTGGGGATCGTCTTAAAAAATATATATATAGATCTATATCTATATAGATCTATATATAGATATATAGATCTATATAGATATATATATCTATATATATCTGTACATATCACTTAAAGTATAAGTTCACCTTTTCACAAAAATTGAAAAGGCGAACACTCTACAACATCCTCATATGCTCAGTCTTCTCTGCACTTACCATTATGGGTGATTAGCTGTAACTGCTCATGCAGCCAATTTGGCGGTCCATAAATCTGAACCCCCCTGCTCTTCTTCCCGTTATTTCAGTAGGGTTCCAGGATGGATTAGAGCGATTCCAGTTGGTCAGTACCAGCACACGACTGTTTTAATCAATTCAAATTGCTCTGATCCATCATGGAAGTAGAGCAGGGATTTTAAATCCCCGGGCTGCTACACTGGCTTTGAGGGTACTGACAACTCATCACCCATGAAAGTTAGTGCAGCCGGGGCTGGAGGGTGAGAATGGTGTGGGATGTTAGTTCACCTTTTCATTTTTTGTGAGCTTACACTTTTAACGCTCTATTCATGTAATTTATATAGTGTACCACTAGACTTATGCCCCGTGCACAAGGTCGGATTTTCCGATTGAAAATGTGTGATAGGACCTAGTTGTCGGAATTTCCGACCGTGTGTGGGCTCCATCACACATTTTCCATTGGATTTTCCGACACACAAAGTTTGAGAGCAGGATATAAAATTTTCCGACAACAAAATCCGTTGTCGGAATTTCCGATCGTGTGTACACAAATCCACGGACAAAGTGCCACGCATGCTCAGAATAAATAAAGAGATGAAAGCTATTGGCCACTGCCCCGTTTATAGTCCCGACGTACGTGTTTTACGTCACAGCGTTCAGAACAATCGGATTTTCCGACAACTTTGTGTGACCGTGCGTATGCAAGACAAGTTTGAGCCAACATGCGTCGGAAAAAATACTAGGATTTTGTTGTCAGAATGTCCGAACAAAGTCCGACCGTGTGTACGGGGCATTACACTGTAACTAGCAAAATTACAAAGATTCTAATGAGGAATTTGGTATGGCCCCGCCAGATATACATACCTCCTAATTGTCCCTCATTTGAAACCAAATCCCTCTGTCCCTCATTTTGGACAGATGTGGAGGCCTATATATTAAAAGCAGAACATACGTACCAAAAGTGTTACACTACACTAAACCTTTCATAGAAACCTTTTATATTATGGGTGGCACAGTGGTGTAGTGGTAGCACTCTCGCCTAGCAGTAAGAAGGGTCACTGGTTCGAATCCCAACCACGACACTACCTGCTTGGAGTTTGCATGTTCTCCCTGTGCCTGCGTGGGTTTCCTCTGGGTACTCCGGTTTCCTCCCACACTCCAAAGACATGCTGGTAGGTTAATTGGATCCTGTCTAAATTGTCCCTAGTATGTATGAATGTGAGTTAGGGACCTTAGATTGTAAGCCCCTTGAGGGTAGGGACTGATGTGAATGTACAATGTATATGTAAAACGCTGAGTAAATTGACGGTGCTATATAAGTACCTGAAATAAATTATCACATTAATAGTTTAAAAAGTAAGTAAAAAAGGAACATAGTGATGAATAAAGTATCATTGGTTTAGTCAATCATTGTCTATTTATTCATTCTCCATGGACCACGGACTTTCCAAGGACAAAACAGTTATTAACATTCCTGAAGGTCCCCTGCAAACACCACCTACCCATCCTGAAACTGGCCAAAGCAGTGTAGTTTGAGGTTAAATGTCTCACTTAATTTTAGAATTTCTCAGATAACGTATCCCTATGGTACATCCCTACACTTAGAATAGTTCCACTATTGCACTATGGAAATCCAATAGTATCATAACTCTTGCAAACAGTTGCAAGAAGGTAAGAATGTACTTATTCATGCAATTACAGGGGAGACACGGTTTACCCAGTGATTTCTTCTATAGATTCCTACAACTGTGCCATGGCTTGGAGGCACCATCAGCAAAAATGATAAACCCATCTCTGAATACCCACTAATAGGAGTGTGAAAATCACAAGGCCCAAAGGATTAATATCCACTCTCTATATCTCCACTTGCTACACACTAAACAGAGTAAAACTTCACTGGCAATTAAGATGAAATACCAGATACTGCTACCTACCATGTCTACAGAGAAATGAGATGGCATATGCTCCTTCCATATGTTGGCTTCACCAATGATTAATAAAAGATTACCGGTAATTCGTTTGTATATTTTATACCAAACACACCCATCTTCTATTTGACTGCACAAAATGGGACATATGGTCACCCCCAACTTTACACAATGTAATGAACATTTGGGGGTGTCTGATTATATCTGACTTTTGGCAGCAAGTGGTTACTGTGCTCACCACCTTACCGCAGCTCCCTCTCCCATATTCATCTGACATATGTTTATTTGGTATACCAGATTAAGAAAATTGACCACGCTGTAGTAAAATATTCTTTTGATAAGCTATTACATGATGAGTCCATCCTCCCCTAGAGTAGCCTTATATAAATTATTGGTTAATCAGATTATCCCTTTAAAAAAAGTTATATATGAGAATTAGAACTGTCTCTCAAATTCCATAAAATGTGGAACCTGTGGTATAATTCTACCCTCAGATTGATTTCGGAGTGACCTCCCTATCCTTACAGTTATAACTAACATGCTCAGTATATGTGATCTTCTTGGCAATGTGTTTTAGAATGTATGTGTGTATGAAACAAAAGCACACAATAGACTGTCAATGTCCCAGTTCTTTTTTATTAAAAACTATAATAAATGGTGTAGTACATGCTGTTCATACTCACTTAGTCATTATGAGATTCGTTTTCTGCATTTGGCAAAAATATGGTTGGTCCTGCTGCTCTCTATATCCCCCTTCTGTCCCCAATTCAGCTAGGGATTTTGCAGAGCAGTGTTGGCAGCTCTGCACATGCCAACACTTGCACATGCTCTGAGCATTTCCTCCCTATCACATCTGAGCAGCCCATGTGGCTATAGAGTCACACATGGGGGGGCGTATACACAGTGGTAAATTACAACCCACTCCCTCCCTCCTCCTCCATGCCTACTAACCAGCTAAACACAATGGGGGCAGGATATTAAATTAGATTGATAGAGGCTTCACCTCACTGTTATTCTAAGACACAGGCTGGAGGGGCGTGACACGGCCTGTGACTGGCAGAAATCCGCCCACACCATGTTATTGCCAAAAATAATAAAGATTTGATTTCAAATATATATATTTGTATGCAGGGGCGTTGCTAGGTCTGCAAAAAATCTGGGGCTAGAGCCCATAGCAGCAGTCACCAACCTTTTTGCAGGCCCATGGGGGGGGGGCACACCAGTGGTAAGCAAGTGGTTCAACCATAATGCAGAATCAGTGGGAGCCCGGGGCGTGTCACTTGCCACATCTCCAGCCACCAGATGCAGCGTGTCACTTGCCACCGTCGCCTGTCACCAAATGCAGCTTATTACTTGCCACCGTCACCTGCCACTTGATATGGATTGCAACTTGCCATGTCGCCTGCCACCAGATGTGGATTGTCACTTGTCACGTCACCTGCTACCATTTGCAGATTGCCACTTGAAATGTCACCTGCCACCATTTGCAGATTGCCACGTCACCTACCACCATTTGCAGATTGTCACTTGCCACGTCTCCTGCCACTATTTTCAGATTGCCATGTCACCTGCCACCATTTTCAGATTGTCACTTGCCACGTCACCTGCCACTAGATGTGGGTTGTCACTTGCCACATCACCTGGCACCAGATGTGGATTGTCACTTGCCAACTGATGTGTATTGTAACTTGCCATGCCAGCCAGTACCTCCAAATGTGCATTGTCGCTGCATCGGTGGCAGGCTGCATGCAGCCTGCCACCGATGCAGCGACAATGCACTGGTTCATTTAGTGAGGGCAGGAGAGCGGTGATGCGGGGCAGGCAGTGAGAAATTATGTCATCTCGCTGCTCCCTGCCCCACCTTCGACATTGAAGCAAGGGGGGTCTGGCTGCAGAATGGAGCTCCAGCAATGACAGGAAGCACGTGACCTCCACTCCACCGTGCTGTGAGAGTGGAAGAGCACTGATGTGTGGCAGGCAGTGAGAGATGATATCATCTCTCTGCACCTCGCTCCCACATTGAAGAGGCCCGGCTGTGAAGAGCACTGATGTGAAGTGGTTAGAGAGAGATGATGTCATCTCTGCTCGTCCGCCCGCTTGCTTCTCTTCTCTCACCCCGCCTCTCTCATGCAGCCAGCCCGCCCGCCGCAGGTTAGGCAGGGATCCTGCAGCAAGAGACCCGGGGCTATGGGCCCCAGATTCGGGGCTATAGCCCCAATACCCACCCCCTAGCAACGCCTCTGTTTGTATGACAATTTAAAAGAGTTTATTGTTATTTATTCTTTACTTTTTCTTTGTATTCCAAAAGGCAGTTTTTCTTTTACTTTGAACATGTGACCAGCAGCAGAGGACTAGAAGCTCCTGCTGCTTATGTTTCCCTGCAGACAGGCTGGGAAAGAGCTGGGGCATGTGATATCCATTAGGAAAAAATTTTTTTTTTAAGAATTACAGTGCCATCATCCACATACAGAAATAGAAAGGACAATGTAAATTAAACAGTGTGTGTTTAGTATCACTTTAATGAAACATATTTTAGTCAGATGTTTTTCATACAATTACTGTAATTGTGACTATATGTGTACTTTATACTTATTATAACTGATTGAGTTCAATAAACAGAGTTTAAAGTGTAGCTAAAATTAAAAAAAGAAAAAGAAAAATCAGCACAAGGGAAATAACCTTCTTCCAGTAGAATGTTTTCCCTTGTGCTGATGCTTCTTCTATTAGTAGAAAGCCACCTCCATTAATGCCCCCCCCCACTACCACCACCACTGAGGGACTGTCACAGGCTCCAAATCAAGAGTGCCTGACTATGCCAGCTCTTTCTGCCCAGTTCCTCCATTCATGGAAGCCGTACTATTGTTTTTATAAATAATAAAAGGATCTATGAATGGAGGGGGCAGCCCGTGTTTCATTCATAGAAGCAGTCGTATGGGTTCTATGAATGCAGGAGGTGGGTGGAAAGGGGCGGGCATAGTAGAGCACTTTTGATGACAGCCCCTTAGTTGTATTAACCCCTGCTTCACCAAAAGATTGCGGAAGAAGGGGTGTGGGAGGGGCATGGACAGAAGAGAATTTGTAGCAACAAGCGAGGAATCAGCACAAGGGATACCTCCTACTGACCATAAATTATGTCCCCTGTACTGATTTTTGTGCTTGTTTGAAAATGAAAGCTATTGGCCACTGCCCCGTTTATAGTCCCGACGTACGTGTTTTACGTCACAGCGTTCAGAACAATCGGATTTTCCGACAACTTTGTGTGACCGTGCGTATGCAAGACAAGTTTGAGCCAACATGCGTCGGAAAAAATACTAGGATTTTGTTGTCAGAATGTCCGAACAAAGTCCGACCGTGTGTACGGGGCATTACACTGTAACTAGCAAAATTACAAAGATTCTAATGAGGAATTTGGTATGGCCCCGCCAGATATACATACCTCCTAATTGTCCCTCATTTGAAACCAAATCCCTCTGTCCCTCATTTTGGACAGATGTGGAGGCCTATATATTAAAAGCAGAACATACGTACCAAAAGTGTTACACTACACTAAACCTTTCATAGAAACCTTTTATATTATGGGTGGCACAGTGGTGTAGTGGTAGCACTCTCGCCTAGTAGTAAGAAGGGTCACTGGTTCGAATCCCAACCACGACACTACCTGCTTGGAGTTTGCATGTTCTCCCTGTGCCTGCGTGGGTTTCCTCCGGGTACTCCGGTTTCCTCCCACACTCCAAAGACATGCTGGTAGGTTAATTGGATCCTGTCTAAATTGTCCCTAGTATGTATGAATGTGAGTTAGGGACCTTAGATTGTAAGCCCCTTGAGGGTAGGGACTGATGTGAATGTACAATGTATATGTAAAGTGCTGAGTAAATTGACGGTGCTATATAAGTACCTGAAATAAATAAAATAAAAATAAATTATCACATTAATAGTTTAAAAAGTAAGTAAAAAAGGAACATAGTGATGAATAAAGTATCATTGGTTTAGTCAATCATTGTCTACTTATTCATTCTCCATGGACCACGGACTTTCCAAGGACAAAACAGTTATTAACATTCCTGAAGGTCCCCTGCAAACACCACCTACCCATCCTGAAACTGGCCAAAGCAGTGTAGTTTGAGGTTAAATGTCTCACTTAATTTTAGAATTTCTCAGATAACGTATCCCTATGGTACATCCCTACACTTAGAATAGTTCCACTATTGCACTATGGAAATCCAATAGTATCATAACTCTTGCAAACAGTTGCAAGAAGGTAAGAATGTACTTATTCATGCAATTACAGGGGAGACACGGTTTACCCAGTGATTTCTTCTATAGATTCCTACAACTGTGCCATGGCTTGGAGGCACCATCAGGAAAAATGATAAACCCATCTCTGAATACCCACTAATAGGAGTGTGAAAATCACAAGGCCCAAAGGATTAATATCCACTCTCTATATCTCCACTTGCTACACACTAAACAGAGTAAAACTTCACTGGCAATTAAGATGAAATACCAGATACTGCTACCTACCATGTCTACAGAGAAATGAGATGGCATATGCTCCTTCCATATGTTGGCTTCACCAATGATTAATAAAAGATTACCAGTAATTTGTTTATATATTTTATACCAAACACACCCATCTTCTATTTGACTGCACAAAATGGGACATATGGTCACCCCCAACTTTACACAATGTAATGAACATTTGGGGGTGTCTGATTATATCTGACTTTTGGCAGCAAGTGGTTACTGTGCTCACCACCTTACCGCAGCTCCCTCTCCCATATTCATCTGACATATGTTTATTTGGTATACCAGATTAAGAAAATTGACCACGCTGTAGTAAAATATTCTTTTGATAAGCTATTACATGATGAGTCCATCCTCCCCTAGAGTAGCCTTATATAAATTATTGGTTAATCAGATTATCCCTTTAAAAAAAGTTATATATGAGAATTAGAACTGTCTCTCAAATTCCATAAAATGTGGAACCTGTGGTATAATTCTACCCTCAGATTGATTTCGGAGTGACCTCCCTATCCTTACAGTTATAACTAACATGCTCAGTATATGTGATCTTCTTGGCAATGTGTTTTAGAATGTATGTGTGTATGAAACAAAAGCACACAGTAGACTGTCAATGTCCCAGTTCTTTTTTATTAAAAACTATAATAAATGGTGTAGTACATGCTGTTCATACTCACTTAGTCATTATGAGATTCGTTTTCTGCATTTGGCAAAAATATGGTTGGTCCTGCTGCTCTCTATATCCCCCTTCTGTCCCCAATTCAGCTAGGGATTTTGCAGAGCAGTGTTGGCAGCTCTGCACATGCCAACACTTGCACATGCTCTGAGCATTTCCTCCCTATCACATCTGAGCAGCCCATGTGGCTATAGAGTCACACATGGGGGGGCGTATACACAGTGGTAAATGACAACCCACTCCCTCCCTCCTCCTCTATGCCTACTAACCAGCTAAACACAATGGGGGCAGGATATTAAATTAGATTGATAGAGGCTTCACCTCACTGTTATTCTAAGACACAGGCTGGAGGGGCGTGACACGGCCTGTGACTGGCAGAAATCCGCCCACACCATGTTATTGCCAAAAATAATAAAGATTTGATTTCAAATATATATATTTGTATGCAGGGGCGTTGCTAGGTCTGCAAAAAATCTGGGGCTAGAGCCCATAGCAGCAGTCACCAACCTTTTTGCAGGCCCATGGGGGGGGGGGGGGGCACACCAGTGGTAAGCAAGTAGTTCAACCATAATGCAGAATCAGTGGGAGCCCGGGGCGTGTCACTTGCCACATCTCCAGCCACCAAATGCAGCGTGTCACTTGCCACCGTCGCCTGTCACCAAATGCAGCTTATTACTTGCCACCGTCACCTGCCACTTGATATGGATTGCAACTTGCCATGTCGCCTGCCACCAGATGTGGATTGTCACTTGTCACGTCACCTGCTACCATTTGCAGATTGCCACTTGAAATGTCACCTGCCACCATTTGCAGATTGCCACGTCACCTACCACCATTTGCAGATTGTCACTTGCCACGTCTCCTGCCACTATTTTCAGATTGCCACGTCACCTGCCACCATTTTCAGATTGTCACTTGCCACGTCACCTGCCACTAGATGTGGGTTGTCACTTGCCACATCACCTGGCACCAGATGTGGATTGTCACTTTCCAACTGATGTGTATTGTAACTTGCCATGCCAGCCAGTACCTCCAAATGTGCATTGTCGCTGCATCGGTGGCAGGCTGCATGCACTGGTTCATTTAGTGAGGGCAGGAGAGCGGTGATGCGGGGCAGGCAGTGAGAAATTATGTCATCTCGCTGCTCCCTGCCCCACCTTCGGCATTGAAGCAAGGGGGGTCTGGCTGCAGAATGGAGCTCCAGCGATGACAGGAAGCACGTGACCTCCACTCCACCGTGCTGTGAGGGTGGAAGAGCACTGATGTGTGGCAGGCAGTGAGAGATGATATCATCTCTCTGCACCTCGCTCCCACATTGAAGAGGCCCGGCTGTGAAGAGCACTGATGTGGAGTGGTTAGAGAGAGATGATGTCATCTCTGCTCGTCCGCCCGCTTGCTTCTCTTCTCTCACCCCGCCTCTCTCATGCAGCCAGCCCGCCCGCCGCAGGTTAGGCAGGGATCCTGCAGCAAGAGACCCGGGGCTATGGGCCCCAGATTCGGGGCTATAGCCCCAATACCCACCCCCTAGCAACGCCTCTGTTTGTATGACAATTTAAAAGAGTTTATTGTTATTTATTCTTTACTTTTTCTTTGTATTCCAAAAGGCAGTTTTTCTTTTACTTTGAACATGTGACCAGCAGCAGAGGACTAGAAGCTCCTGCTGCTTATGTTTCCCTGCAGACAGGCTGGGAAAGAGCTGGGGCATGTGATATCCATTAGGAAAAAATTTTTTTTTTAAGAATTACAGTGCCATCATCCACATACAGAAATAGAAAGGACAATGTAAATTAAACAGTGTGTGTTTAGTATCACTTTAATGAAACATATTTTAGTCAGATGTTTTTCATACAATTACTGTAATTGTGACTATATGTGTACTTTATACTTATTATAACTGATTGAGTTCAATAAACAGAGTTTAAAGTGTAGCTAAAATTAAAAAAAGAAAAAGAAAAATCAGCACAAGGGAAATAACCTTCTTCCAGTAGAATGTTTTCCCTTGTGCTGATGCTTCTTCTATTAGTAGAAAGCCACCTCCATTAATGCCCCCCCCCCCCCCACTACCACCACCACTGAGGGACTGTCACAGGCTCCAAATCAAGAGTGCCTGACTATGCCAGCTCTTTCTGCCCAGTTCCTCCATTCATGGAAGCCGTACTATTGTTTTTATAAATAATAAAAGGATCTATGAATGGAGGGGGCAGCCCGTGTTTCATTCATAGAAGCAGTAGTATGGGTTCTATGAATGCAGGAGGTGGGTGGAAAGGGGCGGGCATAGTAGAGCACTTTTGATGACAGCCCCTTAGTTGTATTAACCCCTGCTTCACCAAAAGATTGCGGAAGAAGGGGTGTGGGAGGGGCATGGACAGAAGAGAATTTGTAGCAACAAGCGAGGAATCGGCACAAGAGATACCTCCTACTGACCATAAATTATGTCCCCTGTACTGATTTTTGTGCTTGTTTGGTTTTTCTTTAGCTATATACTTAGGCTTTAAAAAAAAATATCACTTGTCAAAGAATACTTTGATATAAAAAAATATCCCTGTATGGCCAGCTTAACTCCTGTGGCCTAGAGATCTTTATCCTGATATCCATGCATGCACAGTAGAACCCCATACATTTTTTATGGGGCTGGATTCTGAGTAGAAAAATTGGGTGAAAAGTCGCTGCACTGGAAAGCTCTCCCTTGCCTGAAAATGTTGTGATGCATGCAAGAACCAATCTTGACCTCCCATAAATGAGGGCAAACATAAAAACTGGCAGAAGCTAGAATTGCGTACGCAGCTCACAATGAGGCTCTAGTTTGAATTGCGCTAAGTCTGTGGTGTTTTGCATTAAAATGGTCTATAATTATCTGCTCAACAAGGACTTTGTACTCGCCCTTTAAACAGGTATAGTAAAAGAAAGTAACACTTGAAGCTCTTTTTAAATTGCTTATTTTTTCTTTTATTTCAGGAGCCATGTTTTATGAAGACATTCCCAATGAAGCATTCGGGCACTTCCTGTACAGAGGTAAGAGCAAACTATTCCATTTAGTGTAATGACGTGGTTTTGCATCAATATGCACTATATTATCAAAAGTATTGGGACACCTGCCTTTACACACACATGAACTTTAATGGGATCCCAGTCTTAGTCCGGTAGGGTTCAATATTGTGTCGGCCCACCCTTTGCAGCTATAACAACTTCAACTCTTTTGGGAAGGCTGTCCCCAAGGTTTAGGAGTGTGTCTATGGGAATGTTTGACCATTCTTACAGAAGTGCATTTGTAAGGTCAGGCACTGATGTTGGACGAGAAGGCCTGGCTCACAGTCTCCGCTCTAATTCATCCCTAAGGTGTTCTAACGGGTTGAGGTCAGGACTCTGTGCAGGCCAGTCAAGTTAGTCCACCCCAAACTCTTTCATCCATGTCTTTATGGACCTTGCTTTGTGCACTGGTGCGCAGTCATGTTGGAACAGGAAGGGGCCATCTCCAAAAGTGTTCCCACAAAGTTGGAAGCATGAAATTGTCCAAAATGTCTTGGTATGCCGACGTCTTAAGAGTTCCCGTCACTGGAACTAAGGAGCCAAGCCCAACCCATGAAAAACAACCCCACACCATAATCCCCCCTCCACCAAATGATTTGGACCAGTGCACAAAGCAAGGTCTATAAAGACATGGATGAGCGAGTTTGGGGTGGAGGAACTTGACTGGCCTGCACAGAGTCCTGACCTCAACCCGATAGAACACCTTTGGGGTGAATTAAAGCGGAGACTGCGAACCAGGCCTTTTCATCCACATCAGTGCCTGACCTCACAAATGGGCTTCTGGAAGAATGGTCAAACATTCCCATAGACACACTCCTAAACCTTGTGGACAGCCTTCCAGGAAGATTTGAAGCTGTTATAGCTGTAAAGGGTGGGCCAACTCAATACTGAACCCTACGGACTAAGACTAGAATGCCATTAAAATTCATGTACGTGTAAAAGCAGGCGTACCAATACCTTTGGTAATATAGTGTATTTTTATACATGGTTATATGGTTACAATATTTGCACTTAGAATAGCAGTGGCAGAAAGCTAAGGATAAAAATATTGTACACAATTGTTTGGATTAAATTGGTGGTAAACCCTTACATATACCCAGTGAAGTAATTGGGCTCAGGTGATACACAATTATTTAAAAAATTCCTCCTATATAAGCTGTACCTGTCTATCTGCAGTCTTCTCTACATCTGTTCAAAGTCCATAATTTATAAAGCTTGCCTGAGAGTTCAGAAAAAGTGGGCAGAGACCTGAAATTACACTCTGCAGAGCTCAGTGAGGAGAGCTCTGAGAGCTGATTGGTGGGAAGAGACCCCCCCCTGCACCCAGAAACAGAGCTGTGGCTCCCAATCGGCTGGAGGTCCCTCCCCTGTCACCATTTTGCTCTTGGTGTCAGAAAAACTTGTCAGAAGTGATTTATGCAGATAGCAGAGGACTGAAACAGCAAACAAAAATGAGACTCGGTGCTCTTATTCGAGACAAGTACATGGGATATGCTTTGTTCATACTTCATGTCTGAGGTTTACCACCACTTTAACCACTTCCCGCCCGGCCGTCATCTGCTATCCGTCATCTGGTTCATTTATCCTGACTGGGCATCATATGACGTCCAGCAGGATAACATGTCGCCGCTCACCCGCGGGGGCGCACATCACGGCGAGCGGTGGAGTGGTGTATCAGTCTGACACACCGCTACACCGATCTTGGTAAAGAGCCTCCGGCGGAGGTGGAGGCTCTTTACCACGTGATCAGCCGTGTCCAATCAATAGGAAGAGCCGTTGATCGTCTTTTTCTCACTCGCGTCTGATAGACGCGAGTAGAGGAGAACCGATCGGCAGCTCTCCTGACGGGGGGCTGCGCTTGTTTATCAGCGCAGCCCCCCCCAGATGACCACACTGGACCACCAGAGATTGCCACTAGGACCACCAGGGAAGGGGGCAACATGTGTATGGTATGTATCCCATGGCCATCCACATGTGCCCAATGTGCCCAGTCAGTGCCCAATCTGTGCCAATCAGTGCCCACAAATGGGCACTGATTGGCACCATTATATTGCAGTGATGTCCAGCAATGCCACCCTTAGGGGCATCAGTGCCAGCAATCAGTGTCATCAGTGCCACTCATCAGTGTCCATTGGTGCCACCTGTCAGTGCCCACCTATCAGTGCCCATCAGTGCCCATTTGTGCCACCTATCAGTGCCACCCATAAGTACCCATCAGTGCCACCCATAAGTACCCATCAATGCCACCTACGAGTGCCCATCAGTGCCGCCTATGAGTGCCCATCGGTGCCACCTATGAGTGCCCATCTGTGCCGCATACCAGTGCCAGCTATCAGTGCCCATCAGTGCCACCTATCAGTGCCCATCAGTGCCACCTATCAGTGCCCATCATCAGTGCTGCCAGTGCCACCTCATCAGTGCCACCACATTGGTGCCACCTCATCAGTGCCCATCAGTGCCGTCGTATCAGTGCCCGTCAGTGCAGCCATATCAGTGCCCGTCATTGAACAAGAAAATGTACTTATTTACAAAAAATTTTAACAGAAACAAAGAAAAACTTGTTTTTTTTCAAAATTTTCAGTCTTTTTTTATTTGTTGCGCAAAAAATAAAAACCGCAGAGGTGATCAAATACCACCAAAAGAAAGCTCTATTTGTGGGAACAAAATGATAAAAAAATTGTTTGAGTACAGTGTAGCACGACCGCGCAATTGTCCTTCAAATTGTGACAGCTCTGAAAGCTGAAAATTGGCCTGGGCGGGAAGGTGTCTAAGTGCCTGGTATTGAAGTGGTTAAAAAAACACAAACATTTTGGATTTTGGAAATGAATTTCACTAACATATTTTTAATACATAAAAAGATCTTTTTCATCTAGACAAATTTGATCAAATGAATCTAGTCTATGTCACCTTGAACACATTTTTCTGTTGTGTTGACCTGCTTGAGGTCGGTATTGTTTGGTAGTATATAGACATCAATAAATTTCAATAAATGAAAAAAGCATGGGAAAATATAGGGTGAGACTCATTATGTAATTGCTGTTTTCGCCCAATAATGAAGCAGTAGACATCAGGCTGCACTGACAATCTCGCTGACACACTCTGACTGGGAACCCATCCAGGTTGAGCTGCAGAAGTACACAGAAAAAACAGTAATGGGTTATGTTCATTACATAGTTGGATAGAAGAGCAAATGACAGAATTACAAATATTGAGGAACTTGTCAATCTGCCCAGTCAGTGTGAACATTTGGTTTGGATTAGGCTTTTACTCTATTCAATAGGACTGTTTCTGTCTAAAGGTCATAAATGTTCCAGTTCAACGGACCTTAAGGGCTCGTACTTTGGATTGTGCTGAATTGGACTGGATTTTCGATTTGTCTTATGTAATAAAGAATCCTTCTTTTTGAAGTCTTTAGTAGTTACCTGCAAACCACCTTGGCTACGACAAATCCAATATACTGAACTGGAACACGTGTACATCCCTTACCAGCTGGTACAACTCCCAAACTGCAGGGAGACAGTGGTAGGGTTGTCACCTGTCCAAGATTCACCTGGACAGTCTGGGTTTTGAGTCACGTGTCCGGGTTTCAGTCCACCTGAAACCCAGACACATTATTCAGACAGAAATGTGGCTCGGAACAGAGCTTGACAGGAGGGTGAGGGGGCACTATGTGCACCACATTGCTATTCTCTCTGAAGTGCCCAAAGGTGTCCCAGGTCTGTTACAATCCTATAGGGGTTGTTTTACTAAAGGCAAATCCACTCTGCACTACAGGTGCACTGCAAGTGGACTTGGAAGTGCAGTCGCTGTAAATCTGAGGGGAATATCTGAAATGAGGGGAAGCTCTGCTGATTTTATCATCCAATCATGTGCAGGCTAAAATGCTGTTTTTTATTTTCCTTGCATGTCCCCCCTGGATCTATAATGACTGCACTTCCAAGTGCACTTGTAGTACAATGTGGAGTTGCCTTTAGTAAATAAACCCCATAGTGTTTACTTAAAAAAAAAATTACTATGCGCAGCTAAAATGTTCTGGTTTGGCTTGATGAAAAAGTGGCAACCCTAGACAGTGGCTCAGCAAGGTCTATTAAGGCGGAGAGTAGCTCTGTTGTGTATATATAAAGCAAATCTGTGCTTGAGTGTAAATACACCACTGTAAGCTGCTCTGTGCTATGTCATGATACAATACATTATAAAACATAAATATAAATAGTGCAGCACTAAAACATCACACAATAGGTGAAAAAACAACACAAAAAAGTTTTTGATGATAGTGACTTCTGCTCCAAAAGAAATAATATATATACATATAAAAAGTCCAAAATCTCCAGAATCAGAATGGTTAAAAAAAAGACTAACAACCCACAAGTTGTGTTCAGGAGGTGAAGCTCATGAGAAAAGCCAGAGAGTCATCCAAGGGAACTCCTATTTCGCTTACCAGAACTTGTGTGACCCCTTAATCAAAAGTGGTCAAATCACGCTCATAGTCAAGGGATATAGGTCCGCCATCCTGGTTACAGAGAACACCTATCCTCCTCCTCCTCCAAGCAACCTAATGCTATGGGGGGCTTGATATTTCCTGTCCACCCTTGGGTGGAGGAGGTGTACAGGAGGAAGTGCTGGTAGATCTCCATCTCTCAAATGGGGAGGGGGGCAGGATGAGTGCCATCAGATTACATCCAGGAGAATCTCCTGTTTACTCAGCGGCCTCTTTAATACGAAGTCCTGTCTCCTGGGCCGACACTGGACCAGTGTTCTGTCTATCATAGAAGCCGGTCCAGGAGGCAGAACTTTGTACTAAAGAGGCCGCCGAGTAAACAGGAGATTCTCGCTGTATGTAATCTAATGGTGCTCGTCTCGCCCCCCTCCCTGTCCCCTCCGAGGCAGCAGTAATCTGAGGTGAGGGTGCAGATGAGCATTGATCAGGCTGCATTCATGGCACTGGTGAGGCTGCATTTGGGCATTGATCAGGCTGCAGATGGGCATTGATCAAGCTGCATTGATGGGCAATTGTGAGGCTGTAAATAGGCAATGAAAGAGATTTAACCTCCAAATATAGAAAGGCTTTTTCACAGTAAAAGCTGTAAAAATGTGGAATAAACGCCCTCAGGAATTAGCAAATATGAAAACGTTTTATAGAGTTTTTGGGGCTTCCTCTGGATCAACTGTGAGTATAAGATTGTGTATATTGAGGTTTTCTATTTATGTTTTTTTCTGTTGATTGAACTAGATGGATTTGTGGTGTTTTTCAACCTATGTAACCATGCAACTTCTCAAACTCAATGATGGTGCCACTTCAGTGAAAAGTGAGTGAGTAGTGGAAATCACTAATTGTTGGTTCACACCTGAACCACACATTTCTGTGCATTCCCCTGCAGTGTGATTTTCAGCCCATTCAAATTGCAGCAGACCACACAAAAAGTACTGCATGCACTACTTTTGAACAAAACGCTGCACTAAATTGCATGCATGGTAATGCGATATGGTGCCTGAAAACCCACTGTGTTCTGGTGTGAACTGGTCCTAAACAAACAAAAAAATATATAAAATAAATTAATCTGTTAGGGATAAGGACACTAAATTAGGATAAACACATTTATTCTGCTTTCTATTTTCATCTCCTCATTTTAAAACCAGAAGCTCATGATGTTAGGAAACCAATAGGAACTGTAACTAGCATCCTTCTAAAAATTCTTTAACTTTATACTGGTAAAATCTGATTCAAATTCTAATTTCCTCAAATTGGAGTTGGAGTGAATTTTGATTGGTTCCCTCATTTCTAACTTCAGTCCCAGCTAAGTCTATTTCCATAAGCCACAACAGCTGCCAACCTGTCTTTTATCACGTGTGGGTGGTCACCTAGAGCTGCCGGTAGCATTTATCAGTGCCAAGTAGGAAATATCTGATTCTAAGCTTCTCAAATTGTCCTTCACTTATGATGGTGGAAAGTATAAAGTATATTGATACAGTAGTAGAAAAAAGAAAGAACATTTGAAAAACCCCTGAAATTCCTGAAACTACCTAAAGATGGAGACAAAGAACAAGATTTCTGGTACCCAATAAACCGAGAAATTGAAATACATTAGGTCGATTTACTAAAAGTGGCAGAGTGATTAAAGGAAGAAGAGCTGTAGGGGGTGGGAGGCGCACTATGTAGGGAGAGATTCCCTTAGAATCCCATGTGGGACAACATTAGAACAGAGAAAGGTGAGGGGCATATGAAGATGTAATTGTGCAATGGAGGTTGCATGATGGCTTTAAAGAAGAATTCCAGGTATGGATATTTTATACATAGTTACATTGGTGCAGCCTGCACCAATGTAACCATGTACAGGTACTTTATATACCGTACCTGGCCGATGCCCCTGGAAGCTGAAAATTGCTGTAGTACAGTGGTTCTCAAACTCAGTCCTCAAGTATCAGGTTTTCCTTTATCTTGCACAGGTGCTTTAAATCAGAGGTAATGGTTTGGTATTTTGGACAGCTATTTCCAAAACATGGCCTGTCAGGGGTACTTGAGGACCGACGTTGAGAACCACTGCTGTAGTAGATACACCGCTACACCAGTGATCTTCACTGGCTTCCAGGTCCTGTGCTAAGCAGCTGGTATGCCACATTCTGCACACAGAAGGTCGGCCAATTGGCATGAGAGTCATTCAGAGAATGCTTTACACTTTCTGAATAAATGCAAAGCGTTCTCTGATTGGACGAGGTGGAGAGGCAGGGCAGCGCAAAGCATTCTCTGAATAGTGCCCATGCAGAACGTCCGACCTCCTATTTTCAGAATGGAATTCTTCTTTAATGTTCAGTCAGAAAGCAGCTGTCTGAACTCATCCATACAAGAAGGTCCAAGCTTTTTTTCTGTTCAAATTTTTTATTGGTAACAATCAATAAACAGTAATATGTATTCATTTGAAAACAATGAAAATTACAAAGAGTATATTGGTTAAGAAATATAGAGAAAAATGCATTGGTTGTGAAGATACAGCGTAATGTAGGGTTACACAAGCATATATGCGTTGACGGATTCCAAGAAGTACAAGGACGTTGGAGGCGAGAGCCTATTAATGTAGTGAGTATAAGATAAGAGTATTACTCTGTGAGATGGGGGCAAGGTAACTGTTAAGGGTGTTACACCAATAGATTGCGTTACCAATGGTGTGCATTGCGTAGGGGAGTGAGTAAGAGAGAGGGGGAGAAACAGGTAAAGAAAAGAGGAAAGAGACCAAGCTTTTTTTAATGCTTAAAAAAAAAACAAAAAAAAAACTTTTTATTTGTATCCATTAATAAGTAAATTTAAAAAACTACAAAATTAACACAAATATATAAGTAACCATTGTCTAAATACAGAACTTCAACAAAAGGTTTATATTTCAAAAAATACTCCTAGAGCTAGAGGAGGGAGAGGGTTAATTTTGTAAAGAAAAAATTATTTCCTTTTTATCCTCTCTCTTTCCATTTTCTCATATATGAATGCTTTCCAAAGGAGTCATTGGCAGTAGGTTCAGTATTCATTAGATCTCATTCTCAATAGATCTCTGATGTCAAATTCTTTCTGAAGGGTCGTTGCACATTATTTCATAAAGAATTGGGTATAGTAATAAAGAGTTAAAAAACCAACAAGAGAAAACAAATTGTAATCTCTATAATTCTAAAAATGGCTATTAATAACAGTAGTTGACGGTCATTATGCACAGGTAAAGTTTCCTATCTTAGATATTATAAATATGTTTACTTTATATTATTTTATTGTGATACTCCAGATTTCAAACTTACACACAGATGGGATAAGACCCTTCCTTGCTCTGCTCCTGCATGAGTTCAACTGGCACTCAGCACCAGACATTTAGCTTGACGTATTGATACATTAGGAATTGGAGTTTATTCCCTGCAGTCTCCGGTTATACTGGTCATACTTATGGCAACTTTTAGACAATTTTTTAAGGCAAACTACTACAAAAAGTTTCTCTTGATACTATGAAAAACTCAAAACTGCATGCGGTTCATTTGATCCATTCATGTTTGCAAAATCGAACGCTTTATGAAAGTGGTCAAGTTGCCTGAAGATTTCCCTATACATGGCTACCATTAAAATTAAACACTCATGGCAAAATAAATCTTGCTGGAGAAAGAACATTGATATAATGTAAAGTGGAACTAAACCCGTTGATTTAACAGTTTGCTAAAACAGCTACATTCAAGGCATTCAATGATAACTGTCACAGTTGCTTTTGCTCCCAACCAAACTGTCAAGCCACCAAATGGCTGGTGTCATAACTGATCACATGTGCAGCACAGCATTGTGGCAACTGCAGATCTAACAAAGGCTAAGGCCCCATTCACACTAGCGCGTTTTTTGATGCATTTTGCATTTTGCAGAAATGCACGGGAATTTTTTAACATGGGTTCCTATGGAACATGTTCACATCAATGCTTTTTTGTATCTCTGCGTTTTTGGAAAGGGTCGGGGACTTTTTTTCATGCAAAAAGCAGCGTTTTGCATGTAATGGTTTTCAATGGACAAGCATCAAAAACGCAAGTGCACCGTTTTTGCAGCGTTTTTGATGCGTTTTTGGTGCGTTTTTGGTGCGTTTTTGCCGTTTTTTTTATTTTTTTATTTATTTTTTTTTTTTTGTAATTTTTTTGTAAGACTGTAAAAAAAAAATGAAAAAAAAAAAAACGCAAAACGCAAATCGCGGCAAAAACGCGGCAAAAACGCCGCAAAAACGCGGCAAAAACGCGGCTCAAAAACGCGGCAAGCATGAAAAAAAAACCTCCAAAAACGCTCAAAAGCAACATGCATAGGTGTGAATCGAGCCTAAAGGCCCGTACACACGATACAAAATTTGGATGGAAAAATTTGTACAACGAGCTGTCTGCTGATTTTGGGATCGTTAGTACGATGCTTCCGACAGCCGATTTCGCTTTTTGTATGACAAAAAATGGATGTGCAGACTATAAAATTTTTGCCGAACATAACATCCAATTTCTGCTTGATTAGTACAGTTTTCGTACAAAAAAAAAAATCGTAAGAGCAAAGACTACGCATGCTCAGAAACGAAGGATCACATACAAAACTATTCAACACAAAATGTGTATTTGTATTCTGTCGTTCGAAAAAGCTAAAGCTTATTTAAGAACGTGTTTAGTGACTATTAAGTGAATTCAACATTTGTTGTTTTTTTTTTTTATTTTAGAATGGTTTTACTGGGAGCAAAACAAACATCTTAAGCCGATCACACGCCCCTTATCTCTGTATATATCATACACACATTCCATAAGAGTTACAAATGTTTTACTTTGCATAGTGTGTTTTCACTATAACGCTAACATTTCAGGAATCCTTTTAGAAACACCTAATTCTGTTATTTTACATACTGTGTGCGTAAGCAGAATAAGGAAACAATCACATACATACAGTATTAAAATCATACAAATATGCTTTATTACAGATGCATACACATTTTTAATGACTATTAAAAAAGCAATTTGAAAAAACTAAATTTAAAAAAAGAAATGGGACTAGGCGAGTCAACGTCTTCTAGGAATGTTCTGGTCTATGTAATGAATAATTAACAGTACATCAATTCAGTGGTAATGTACACATATAGACTGTGAATCACTTTTAAAGTTCTGTAAAATGGCAATACAAATATGCAGAGTTTTCATATTCAGTGCGCTCAAGAAATGTTCTCAAAACATGTCCCCTTAAGCCCCATTCACACCTCAGCGTGGTGATTTACTGGCAATTTTTCAAGTGTTTTTTCAAGCGTTTTTGCAGCTTTTTACAAGCTTTTTTTTTTAAAGCTTTTTACAAGCCTTTTACAGCTTCAGGGAGGGGGAGAGGAAATAGGTGTAGACATGTACAGTTCGGATGGGTCAAAAAATTATCGACCAATTTGAATTCTGTGTGGAGAATAGCTGGTTGTTAAGCAGCGGGTCGAGAAGCTGTCCGCTGCATGCTTAAAAAAAAAAAAAAAAGAGCTCCGCCTTTGACGAAGGCTAACCGCCGACTGCCCACTCCATGTGACATTTCTTAAATAGCTAAGGGGTGGAGTCACTCGATGATGTCAGCAGGTGACCCCGCCCATGTGACGTCACCAACCCAGCATGCATTGGTCGGTTACGTCACAAGAGCACAGGCCAGGAACGGGGATGGGACGAGCGAGCATCCCCTCTCCCTTTTCCTGGCCTGCAGAGATGCATGCTCAGAAAAGGGTCTGGAATGGATTTTGGGAGGGGGCCCACGCCATTTTTTTACATTTTGGCACGGGGTTTCCCTTAAAATCCATACCAGACCTGAAGGGCCTAGTATGGACTGGGAGGGGGGAGACCCCATTCAGTTTTTTCCGTTTATTTTTCATTGTTGCCATTCTATTTATTACATTCAGCTGTCAGTGGAAAAGCCTTCTGACAGCCGATGACTCATCGGTTGTTAAGGACGCATCGGCCGGCTTCCCGGCCCACTGCTTAACAACCTGGTGTTCTTCACACAGAATTTGAATCGGTCGATAATTTTTGGGATTTTGGAATTTGTTAGAAAATTAAGAAAATAAATTTTAAACAAAAGGAAAATATTTTTTTTCTGTTCTGTACGTGTCTAATTAGGAGTAGAGAGCTGCTGTTTTAGCAGAAATAGAGTGACAAAATGCTTGTAAAACGCTCAAGTAACATATTTTTAGGCTTTCTATTGAAGTCTATGGGGCCAAAGACGCTTGTAATCTGGCAAGAAGAAGCTCATGTACTTTTCTGAGCAACAGATGTTTTGCTTCATGTGACAGAACACTTATATGTCCACAGGGGCCATTGAAATGAATGGGATTTGGCTTTTTGGGCGTTCTTGAGCTTCACAGCTGGGTGATTTTCAAGCTGAAAATCGCTCATGTGTGAACGGGGCCTTAGGCTTATAGTGGACTTCCAGATAGGGTGCTGTGCTAGCGATATAGGGTATAAGGATGCACCAAAGAAGAGACAGGCTGGGCAAAAGGGTCCTTCCTTAAACTTCAATTAATATCCAGGGGTACTGCAGACCACCAATAACCTATTCCTCGGGAACCTGTCCCTTCACTAATCTTATCTCTCCCTAGCCAGAGAGTCTCTGACCCTCTCTCACACTCCCCACACTACTGGGTGCACCAAAATGGCCCAGAAGGGGGGGGGGGATATATACCCTGTTTCCCCGAAAATAAGACCTAGCGTGATTGTCAGTGATGGCTGCAATATAAGCCCTACCCCCCCAAATAAGCCCTACCCTGTTTCCCTGAAAATAAGCCCTACCCTGTTTCCCTGAAAATAAGCCCTACCCTGAAAATAAGACCCACAAGAACTTTAACTAGGGCTTATTTGGGGGGTAGGGCTAATATTGCAGCCATCTCCGACAATCACGCTAGGTCTTATTTTCGGGGAAACAGGGTAGCCTCTTTGTGTTCAAAATGGCTACCAAATTCTTGTGAGAGCTCTGTGCCCAATCAGACACAGGCGCCCCCAAGATGGTTGCTGGGAGCCTAGTGCAGAGGACAAATCAGTCCTTTGTAAAGTTCCCCTAATCCAAAGGAATTGTTTTTTTTCTTCTTCTTCTGGCAGTTAATCAAGAAATGAGTGGTCGATCTGCAGATCACCACCTCACTTCCTGCTCTGCCACCTGCTTCAGCAATGACTCCACTCACGGAGCGCAATGGCAGTTGAACACATATCACCCAACTAAATCTTACTTTGTTTCTCTGGCAATTTGTAGCTTGATAAGGACCTGCTTCTAAAGCTGGCTAAATGTTTATCTATACAGCCACAAACTACTGGTGTTCCTTGATTTTTTGGGGGATGGGCTAAGGTGTGTTCGGATCCTGGTCCAAACCCACCTGAGAGATCCTGAGAGGAAGCTGTCTTCTGTACTGGACCAATCATAAGTGGTTGAGGCATTCCCCGCCATGCAGTGTACGTGTAGCTATGGGGCAATGAATGCCGCTTATTATTTGCCCAATACAGTGATGGGATTGCTTAGGTGCATTCAGACTACAATCCAAACACACCTGAGCTCATGCCTAATCCCTTTTAGCTGCATTAAGCTGGCCATACATTTTACAAATTTCTTATTCAATTTCCTTTAGATTTACCTTCAATTATGTAGTGCAAGGGCCTGCCTGATTGCATACAACTTGAAAGTATTTAGGTTTGACCTCATATTATATAGTTTTTGTAAATTTTAAGAAAAATTGCACAAGAAAATTGTATAATGTATGGCCATCCTTAGACAACTTGAAAGTGAATAAAGCTGGTAAACCAGCAGCAAGCATTTAACCTGCAATCAGTTATTCGCTGAGTGATGGAACTACAAATCACTAGAACTGCTGCAGCACAGACCTTTTACTGACCGCAAAGCTACCTAGCAACAAAAATGCTAAGAAAAGCAATTCCATGGCAGATACAAATTGCTATATATTGAAAATCAACCAGCGCTAATCATATAAAATTAACAATAAGCGGCTATGGTATTGAGGGTAAAATTTATCAAATCCCTAAATAAAAAATTCACAAAAAGCAGTACAGCGCATAAGATTACATATCATAAGATTCACATAAAAGTACTAATAAAAAGTCCACTAAAAAGTCCATAGTAAAAAATTTCCAGCAAATGATCCAGTGGCACGAGTGACATCCACACAAGATGAGTGACTGTAGTGAGAAAAGACCTCCACCAACGGTAATACAAGCCGCTCACCTCAGCTGATGGACCCCTGAGTAAAATCAGTCAGGTCAGAAACAGCATTTCCCTCAAGGGGATGTATAACAGGAACAGATAGACTTGTTACCGATCAGATACCACAATCTTATGAAGAAGTCCCGCCTCTAATTAGGGACGTAACGCGAAAAACATCACGTGACTTGGATCGTGACGTCACCCGCGTCTCGCTCGCTGACCTCCATGGATCATCCATTGACGTTTTTATCCTCCGCACTGGGGTACAGTGCTTCGTTTGTAAGTGTTCCTACTGCTGTTTTCATTAAATTTTTTTTATGCAACATACAGAGAGCACTAGATGTTCTTTATTTTTTCCATGCGACCACTGCGAGTTTCACAAGATTGTGGTATCTGATCGGTAACAAGTCTATCTGTTCCTGTTATACATCCCCTTGAGGGAAATGCTGTTTCTGACCTGACTGATTTTACTCAGGGGTCCATCAGCTGAGGTGAGCAGCTTGTATTACCGTTGGTGGAGGTCTTTTCTCACTACAGTCATTCATCTTGTGTGGATGTCACTCGTGCCACTGGATCATTTGCTGGAAATTCTTTACTATGGACTTTTTAGTCGACTTTTTATTAGTACTTTTATGTGAATCTTATGATAGATACAAATTGCTGTTATAAAATCACTTGTGTGACATGGCACAGCCTCTTTTAGTTCAGGTACAGAAATCTATGATCTAGATCAGGGCTGTCAAACTCAAATTCATCGGGGGCCGCATCTGTAGGACTATGTTTCCACTCTAGGGGCATGCTGCGTACAGAGTGCAGGGTTCAGGAGCGTGCTGCATACAGAGTGCAGGATTCAGGAACACGCTGAATACAGAGTGCAGGGTTTAGGAACGCGCTGCTTACAGAGTGCATGATTCAGGAGTGCTCTGCATACAGAGTGCAGGATTCAGGAGTACTCTGCGTACAGAGTGCAGGGCTCAGGAGCATGCTGCATACAGAGTGCAGGATTCAGGAGTACTCTGCGTACAGAGTGCAGGGTTCAGGAGCTTGCTGCTTACAGAGTGCAGGATTCAGGAGTGCTCTGCATACAGTGTGCAGGGTTCAGGAGCATGCTGCGTACAGAGTGCCGGGTCTAGAAGCGTGCTGTGTAGAGGGTGCAGGGTTCAGGAGCGTGCTGCATACAGAGTGCAGGGTTCAGGAGCACGCTGCGTACAGAGTGCAGGATTCAGGAGTACTCTGCGTACAGAGTGCAGGGTTCAGGAGCTTGCTGCATACAGAGTGCAAGATTCAGGAGTGCTCTGCGTACAGAGTGCAGGGTTCAGGAGCACGCTGCGTACAGAGTGCCGGGTTTAGGAGCGTGCTGTGTAGAGGGTGCAGGGTTCAGGAGCACGCTGCATACAGAGTGCAGGGTTCAGGAGCATGCTTTGCACAGTGTGCAACATCTTATTTCCACCCCTCCTCTTGGCTTCTGACCTCTACATCACATTCCTCCCATTCCACCACCTCTACACACCTCTTCCTCCACAGCCCTCAAAAAGCCTCAGGATTCAGCCAGCTGGAAAAAAAAAAACATAGCCGGCCAGCTCAGCATAGCTGTCAGTGGTGGAGTTTCCTGACAGCTATGCCAGGCTCAGCTCACAAAAAGCTGGCACCGCTGAAGGGACTGAGGAGGAGAGAGAGCGGGAGACGTATATTCTTGCCCCCTTGGAACCGACGGGCCACGCATGCGCTGAACACAAGCCGGCGCTGCTCGCGGGACTGAGGGGGAGGCTGTTTACTCTTGGGAGACTTGGCAGTGAGAAAAATAACAGGTGTTGGCTAGAGGCCACTGTGCAGGCCGTATTCTACCAGCGGGCCTTGTGTTTGACACCTGTGATCTAGATGTATGTTGCAGGTGCTTTGACAGGGAAGAATTCAGATTCCTTGCTGCTTGTTGTAAACATAAGTAGACAGGAGGACCAGCACATAATGTAATCTAATCCTTTGCTGCTTATTACCTGCTACTGCTTGCTGCATATTGTGAATTGTCCCCACTGAATTCATCTTCTGTTCTTTATTTTTCCTAACATAATATGCACCTATTTTTAACATCTGCCACAAACAATAACATAAAGCAAACCGACAAATGTTCTGCTGCCAGTGGCTAATTCAGTACAGAACCTGTATAAATACAGCTTGCACTGAGCATGTCATTAAGCTAATTATGATCACACCTGTCCCCTTCTCTTACAGAAACCTGCATTGTCACATCACCATGTAGTAGGTGATTACATATTCTTATACTGTCCTGTGGCCTGTGATAGTATATTGTAGGCTCAATTCACCAAGCTTTATACAAGGATGGGAAACTTTACTTTCAACCTTGTGCCTATAATTTCCAAATACCATTGTATTCCACTAAAAATAATGATCCTTAAGCTACTTTTTTTCTTCTTATGGCAGTTAATCAAGAAATGAGTGGTCGATCTGCAGATCACCACCTCACTCCCTGCTCTGCCACCTGCTTCAGCAATGACTCCACCCACGCAATGGCCTTATGTGTGAACTGGACCTTCCCCACTATTTACATCACTCAGTGGCTAAGCTTGGTCCGAAAAGCCCAGGAACATAGGTGCAGGATATTAACCTCTTCCCCAGCCTGGGCCAGCCAACTGCCTAGCTAACATTCTGTAGGCAACCTGCCTACAAGTTACTATGGGAATATAACTTATAGGGCTCATGTACATTTGTGGCAGCCCTTGCCGCCTATCTATAAATTGATCCATGGTGGACTGGTTTTCAGAGGGCATTTGACAGGCAGCTTGGAGGTGATATATCACCTTCTCACGGCCTGTTTTAACCTTGTAAGTCTGCATTACTGCATTGAATTGCATGCAGTTTGCAGTTGTGGCGTGTCCACAGTGGTACTGCACCCAAATGCAACAGCTGTTTTCCCAAGAAAGGAACAGTCGCCAGCTGACCGAAGAGCTCTCCAGCAACTGAGGTAAATCTTCCTAGCAACAGCAGACAGCTTGTAGCCTGAAACAGAAAACAGAAAGAGCCAGCATAGCCATCCCAGAGAGACTCATACTTAGCATTCATCATAGCCATCTATTAGGATTTACAGTATTTCATTAAAAACCAAATGGGTGATAGAGACGACAATCCCATGGGGCCACTTTTCTAGTTTTTTTTTTTTGTGGCCTTAACATCATGGTTAGTTACAGTGAGCTGGACTTCAGCATTTGTTCTGTTTAACAATGCCCCCCTCTTGATGGCCACAACATACAGTAACCCACAAGTCTATGATTTATTATGCCCCCTGTGTTCCTCAGTGGGCTCCAAAAAAACAAGATTTCACCATAAATACAAAAATCTTTGTTTTTCTTACAGGTACATTTTACAGCTACTAAAACAAGGTGATTCTTACATGGGGTAGAGATTTTATGTAAAACCATCAATAGTGTTGCGCTGCTGTAGAAAAATTTATGATGTGTAGCGGTACCCCATAGGGGCTGCTGAGTGATGTGGCCCACCTGTCACCCTGCCCAGCCCGGCATTCACTTCCAGACACTCCAAGACAATAAACAAGTCCATCAGCTTTGTTTTTTTGTATTTTATTGAGGGATTAGGACTGGGATTAGGGATGAGCTTCGTGTTCGAATCGAACGCATGTTCGACTCGAACATTGTGTGTTCAGTCGTTCGCCGAATTACGAATGATATGGGCAGTTCGCACCAAATTCGAGTAGCGCGTCATGGCCCATAATTCACTGCGGCATCGCAGTGCATTGCTGGCTGATGATTGGCCAAGCATGCTTGGCCAATCACAGCGCCATCTGTACAGAGAGCCGTAATTGGCCAAAGCCAGGGTGGCTTTGGCCAATTATGGCTCAGGAGGTTTAGTACACGCCCCACACTGTATAAGGCCGCCTACACGGCGGCCCTGTGTATTGTGTTCCGGCGTTGAGAGAGAGATAGATAGACAGAGAGACAGTGTCATTTGATTTAAGTTAGATAGAGTAGGCAGGCGAGTCAGTTAGCTGCACTTACAGTGTATTGTGTACAGTATTTACAGCTACCTGAAGAAAATTGCTGGTGTTCTTCTGATCCTATTAGTCCTATTAGCTACAGTATTTACAGTTAGTGTAGTGCGTCCTCTGCACTGTGTGCACCTAAAGCTACCTGAAGAAATTTAGTGGTGTTCTTCTGATCCTATTAGTACAGTACCGCAGGCAGCTGCAGTATTTACAAGTTAGTGTAGTGTGTCCTCTGCACAGTGTGCACCTAAAGCTACCTGAAGAAAATTAGTGGTGTTCTTCTGATCCTATTAGTACAGTACCGCAGGCAGCTGTAGTATTTACAAGTTAGTGTAGTGCGTCCTCTGCACAGTGTGCACCTAAAGCTACCTGAAGAAAATTAGTGGTGTTCTTCTGATCCTATTAGTACAGTACCACAGGCAGCTGCAGTATTTACAAGTAAGTGTAGTGCATCCTCTGCACAGTGTGCACCTAAAGCTACCTGAAGAAAATTAGTGGTGTTATTCTGATCCTATTAGTACAGTACTGCAGGCAGCTGCAGTATTTACAAGTTAGTGTAGTGCGTCCTCTGCACAGTGTGCACCTAAAGCTACCTGAAGAAAATTAGCGGTGTTCTTCTGATCCTATTAGTACAGTATCGCAGGCAGCTGCAGTATTTACAAGTTAGCGTAGTGCATTCTCTGTACAGTGTGCACCTAAAGCTACCTGAAGAAAATTAGTGGTGTTATGATCCTATTAGTACAGTACCGCAGGCAGCTGTAGTATTTACAAGTTAGTGTAGTGCTTATTCTGCACAGTGTGCACCTAAAGCTACCTGAAGAAAATTAGTGGTGTTCTTCTGATCCTATTAGTACAGTACCGCAGACAGCTGCAGTATTTACAATTTAGTGTAGTGTGTCCCCTGCACAGTGTGTACCTAAAGCTACCTGAATTAAATTGGTGGTGTTCTTCTGATCCAATTAATACCACAGGCAGGCAGCTACAGTATTTACAGGTAGTGTAGTGCGTCCTCTGCACAGTGTGAACCTAAAGCTACCTGGAGACTATTGCTGTTGTTCTGCCCCTATTAATACCACAGGCAGGCAGCTACAGTATTTACAGTTAGTGTACTGTGTCCTCTGCACAGTGTGCACCTAAAGCTACCTGAAGAAAACTAGTGGTGTTCTTCTGATCCTATTAATACCACAGGCAGGCAGCTACAGTATTTACAGTTAGTGTAGTGCATCCTCTGCACAGTGTGCACCTCAAGCTACCTGGAGACAATTGCTGTTGTTCTGCTCATATTAATACCACAGGCAGGCAGCTACAGTATTTACAGTTAGTGTACTGTGTCCTCTGCACAGTGTGCACCTAAAGCTACCTGAAGAAAATTAGTGGTGTTCTTCTGCTCCTATTAATACCACAGGCAGGCAGCTACAGTATTTACAGTTAGTGTACTGTGACCTCTGCACAGTGTGCACCTAAAGCTACCTGAAGAAAATTAGTGGTGTTCTTCTGCTCCTATTAATACCACAGGCAGGCAGCTACAGTATTTACAGTTAGTGTACTGTGTCCTCTGCACAGTGTGCACCTAAAGCTACCTGGAGACAATTGCTTTTGTTCTGCTCCTATTAATACCACAGGCAGGCAGCTACAGTATTTACAGTTAGTGTACTGTGTCCTCTGCACAGTGTGCACCTAAAGCTACCTGAATAAAATTGGTGGTGTTCTGATCCTATATTAATACCACAGGCAGGCAGCTACAGTATTTACAGTTAGTGTAGTGCGTCCTCTGCACAGTGTGCACCTAAAGCTACCTGAATAAAATTGGTGGTGTTCGTCTGATCCTATATTAATACCACAGGCAGGCAGCTACAGTATTTACAGTTAGTGTACTGCGTCCTCTGCACAGTGTGCACCTAAGCTACCTGAAGACAATTGCTGGTGTTCTCATACTAATAATACTACAGGCAGGCAGTTGATTCTGCTAGCTGCAGTATCAGTATATATATACATCCCAGCTTTGTGCAGCTACATCTCTGGTCATGGAGACGGTGCATCCTCATCAGCATGTGGCCGTGGGACACACTTGTCCTTTTTTTCGGCAGCTGGTCATGTTGAGCCGCAACTTGGTAGAGTGGATGACCAAGCCGTCCTCATCCTCTCTCACCCATCCTCTCTCACCCAGGCTCAGGGTACTTTGTCTGGCAAAACAGCTGCCAATGCGGCCTCTTCCCTCGGCTCAATGGCATCAGTCACTCCTTCCCTAGCCCCACCATGTCCTCCTGAGGAGTCCCCCGAACTGTTTGACCACAGTGTTGGGTACATGCTCCAGGGGGATGCCCAGCGTTTTGAAGGCTCCGATGATGGTACCCAGCTAGAGGAAGGCAGTAAAGTGAGCCCAGAGAGAGGGGGTGCCCAAGAAGGACAGCAATCTGACAGTGATGTTCCCCCAGCTGCAGCATACTGCCAGCTTTGCTCCAGTGATGAGGAGGGAGGGGATGATGAGGTCACTGACTCCACGTGGGTGCCTGATTGGAGAGAGGAGGAGGAGGCACATCACCAACAAGGCAGGATGCCCTCCAGGGGCCAGCTTAAGGGCAGCACACCGACTGCATCACACTGAAGAGCTCTGCATGTGCAAGGCGCTGCTGTCTCTGCACGTTATTCCAAAAGTTCTTTGGTGTGGGCCTTTTTTGAGATGATCCCACCGCTGCTATTTGCAACATATGTCTCAAGCGTATCTCGCGTGGCCAAAACATCTCCTGCTTGGGCACCACATGCTTGACCAGACATATGTTGACCTGCCGTGCAGTTCGTTGGCAAGCGTACCTAAAAGACCCACACCAAAGAACAAAGAGGACCTCTCCTTGCTCCTCATCAGCTGGGATCTCCAACTCCACTATACCTTCAGTCCTCTCTGAGACCTGCACTGAGAGGAATGAAGGTATAGAATTAGGTGTGTCACAGCCAAGTACTTGGGGGCAATCTGCTATCGGTACACCAACGTCAGATTGTACCAGGAAAATTTCCCTGCCCCAGCTGCTGCACTGCCGAAAGAAGTTCGCTCCCAGCCATCCACATGCCCAGCGGTTGAATGCTAGCTTGGCTAAATTGCTAGAACTTCAACTGCTGCCTTTTCAGTTGGTAGACTCTGCCCCCTTCCGTGAGTTTGTGGAATATGCGGTTCCTCAGTGGCAGGTTCCCAAATGCCACTTTTTCTCATGGAAGGTGATTCCGGCTCTCTACCAGCATGTGGAAGGCAATGTCTTGGCCTCGCTGGACAGGGCGGTCAGCGGTAAAGTGCATATTACCGCTGACTCATGGTCCAGCAGGCATGGACAGGGACGTTACCTATCTTTCACTGCGCACTGGGTGACTCTTCTGGCAGCTGGGAAGGATACAGGACAGGGTGCAGTAGTGTTGGAGGTTGTTCCGCCACCACGCCTCCAAAATACTACTAGTGGTCGATTCTGCCACACCTCTCTCCTCCACCCCCTCCTCTTCTTCTTCCTCCATGGCCTTTTCCTGTGCTGATTTGTCTTCAGAACCAGAGGTGCTCCATAGGCGTTCCAGGGGCTATGCAAGCACGCAGGCCAAAAGATGCCATGTGTGCTTGGGGGACAGGAGCCACACTGGGGCAGATATTCTGTCAGCTCTGCAGGGGCAGGTTCAGAGGTGGTTGACACCATGCCAGCTTAAGGCAGGTATGGTGGTTTGCGACAACGGCACCAACCTTCTCTCCGCCCTCCGACAGGGACAACTGACCCATGTGCCCTGTTTGGCTCATGTCCTTAACTTGGTGGTGCAGCGGTTCTTGGGCAGGTACCCGCGCTTGCAGGATGTCCTGAGGCAGGCCAGGAAAGTCTGTGTGCATTTCCGCAGGTCATATAATGCCAGTGCTCGGCTGGCTGACCTCCAAAAGGAATTTAACCTGCCCAAGAACTGCCTAATCTGTGACATGCCCACCAGGTGGAACTCAGTGTTGGCCATGCTGCAGTGGCTGCACACGCAGCAGAGGGCCATCAATGAGTACCTGTGCAACTATGGCACCAGGACAGGGTCAGGGGAGCTAGGTTTTTTTTTCCCCACGCCAGTGGGCCATGATCAGGGATGCATGCACTGTCCTGTCACCATTTGAGGAGGCCACAAGGATGGTGAGCAGTGACAGTGAATGCATCAGTGACACTGTCACCCTTGTCCACCTGTTGGAGCACATGCTGCGTGGAATAATGGACAGGGCACTTGAGGCAGAACAGAGGCAGGAAGAGGAGGACTTCCTTAGCTCAAGGCCCCCTTTTTCCAGACAGTGTTCCTGTGTGCCCGCCAATCACACAGGAAGAGGACAAGGAGGAGGAGGAAGAGAGGATTGTGTCAGCATGGAGGCTGAGCCTGGCACTCAGCATCAGCAGCAGTCTTTAAGGGATCATTTACAGTCCCAAGAAACCCATGGACTTGTACGTGGCTGGGAGGAGGTGGCTGCGGGTCATGTCGTCCTTAGTGACCCAGAGGACTCTGGACCGAATGCCTTAGCAAACCTACACTGCATGGCCTCCCTGATCCTGCAAAGCCTGCGGAACTATCCTCTTATTCGTGGTATCAAGGAGAGGGATCAATACTGGCTGGCAACCCTCCTTTAATCCACGTTACAAGGGTAAGGTTGTGGACCTTATCATGCCTTGGCAGACGGAGCAGAGGATGAAACATCTTCGGGAGGCCTTGCAGAAAGGTCTGTGCAACACGTTCCCAGAGACTGAGAGGTTACAAACTCCTGTTCCTGGCTTCGGTCAGTCAAAGAAGGAGCGGTGGAGAAGGTGGCCGTCTGACCAATGCGTTCAGACTATTTTTAAGTCCGCAGCCCCAAGGTATGATCGGTTCCAGCAACCATCGCCAGCGTCTGTTTTACATGGTGCAGGAATACCTAGGGGCAAGATCTGACTTGGACACCTTTCCCACCGAAAATCCTCTGGGTTACTGGGTCTTGAGGATGGATCACTGGCCAGAGCTTGCACAGTATGCAATTGAGATACTGGCCTGTCATGCATCCAGCATTCTTTGGGAACGCACATTCAGTGCTGCTGGAGGTTTTGTAACCAATCACAGAGTACGCCTGTCCACCAACTCGGTCGATCGACTGACCTTCATAAAAATGAATCAGTCTTGGATCACCACCAGCTACCAAGCACCTGATGCTGATGTAACCGAATAATTTTTTTTGAAATGTCAGATCCCTTCAAGACTGCCTATGCTGATGCTGAGTGACTATCCTGTTATGCTGAGTGACTATCCTCTTCATATTTTTGGTTCTGGGTGCCGCCACCAGTGGCTAAGGCCCAATTTTTCATGGGCGTGTATTTATAATTTTTGATGCAATATTTTGCAAGGAGGGTTCGTTGCTGCACTCAACTAGAGTATTTGTGAGGGGTTGCAGTGTTGTGGCACCAGCACCAGTGACTAAGGCCCAATTTTTCAGCCCCTGTTTAACAGGGGCGTGTAATTACAATTTTTGATGCAATACTTTGCAGCAGGGCTCGTTCCTGTGCTCCAACTAGAGTATCTGTGAGGGGTTGCAGTGTTGTGGCACCAGCACCAGTGCCTAAGGCCCAATTTTTCTGCCCCTGTTCAACAGGGACATGTAATTACAATTCTTGATCTAATATTTCACAGCAGGGCCCGTTTCTGCGCCCACCAAGAGTAACTGTGAGGACTTACAGTGTTGTGGCACCAGCACCACCACCACCAAAGGCCCAATTTTTCTGTCCCTGTTCAACAGGGGCATGTAATTACAATTCTTGATCTAATAGTTCACAGCAGAGCCCCTTCCTGCACCTACCAAGAGTAACTGTGAGGGCTTACAGTGTTGTGGCAACACAACACCTAAGGCCCAATTTTCTGTAGAGTATATAGGGCAGGCCCCTACTTTCAAACATCCAACTTACAAACGACTCCTACTTGCAAACGGAAAGAGACAACAGGAAGTGAGATGAAATCTACCCCTAGGAAGGGAAATTCTCTCCTGTAAGAGTTAATATGGGAAAAATGTGTCTCCTCTCCACTGATGCTTTATCACCAATCCTTGTTTCACTAAAAACCCCAAATTGTCCAAAAACATTTGTCATTGGGACAGAAAGTGAGGTAAAATCTTCTGAAGAGGTGCACAGACAGCAAAACAAATGTCACAGGGGTGATAACCCTTCCCTATGTTTTCCAAAAAGCTTAAAAATAGATTTTTTGACTGGAGCTACACTTTAAAAATGTACCAGTTCAAAATTACAAACAGATTCTACTTAACAACAAACCTACAGTCCCTGTCTTGTTTGCACCGCTTGTATACTGCTGTTCAGAGGGCCTGGGGCCCCACGTCTTTCATCCATATTACCGGAACCGGACATTACATTAAAGCCGTAAGCAGTTTTAAATGACTTTTATTACTTTAAAAATGTCATTTTGTGCAGGGACTGTTCTAAGCACGGGAAACACGCGCAACTTTACAGGCATACTATAGACACCCCTCAGGTACGATATTTAAAGGAATATTTCACTTTTTTTTCTTACTTTAAGCATCATTAAAATCACTGCTCCTGAAAAAAGGGCCGTTTTTAAAAACCTTTTTTTGCATTGATACATGTCCTCTGGGGCAGGACCCGGGTCCCCAAACCCTTTTTAGGACAATACCATGCAAATTAGCCTTTAAAATTAGCACTTTTGATTTCAAACGTTCGAGTCCCATAAACTTCAATGGGGTTCTAACGTTCAGGCGAATTTTCGGTCCGTTCGCAGGTTCTGGTGCGAACTGAACTGGGGGGTGTTCGGCTCATTCCTAACTGGGATGGGGTTAAGGAATTCATGGGATGCCCAGAAAATGACTCTTGCATGGTATGGGACAATTCAGATATTCTCCTCCTGCAGACTATCTCTCCTTCTCCCTCCAGCACAATTCCTCATATGGTTAGGCCTAACTCTGGTTTCAGCCAAGCCTTAGCAAAGTTACTTATTAGAGGCAGGGACCGCGGGCCCCTATCGTGTAGCAGAAGACAGTTCTGGTGCCAGCTGCCCTCTTTGGTGGACTATAGATCCCAGTCAGCCCTTTGCGGACCCTGACAACCCTCCTGGCTGCAGCCGCCCGACTTCACTGCCAGTAATACCACAGTCTCTCCTGCATCCATCTCTAACTCAACATTCCCAGCTGGGCTGACTCTAGGTATTTAAGGAGGCCTGCCCCCTGCCAATCCAGGTTGGGGATTGGTCAGGGCTCCTTAGAACAACCCCAGACAGCTCCACCCCTCTTCCCCACCTTCATTCTAGAAGCTTCTAGAAGTAGAAGGGAGGTAACCGAAAGATAAAACTAGCTGTCATCAGCCTACTCGAATCCACTCCCAGTCCACAGATCAAAACAAACAGGCCTAGCTTCTGGCTAGGCCTGCCTAAATTTACCTGCACTAAAAAAAAAAAAACTTAAAAAAAAAAAAAACTATCTCTGACAATAAAGGTTCGATTTTTATTTTTGGAAAAATAACAAACATGGTATACTTACCTCCACCGTGCAGCTTGTTTTGCACAGAGTGGCCCCAAATGGCGTTTTCTGAGTTCCCCCGGCGACTCTCCTAGCTCCTCCCCATCTCAGATAATCCCCTGGGAGAAGCGCTCTCCCAGGGGGTTACCTTGCGGGCGCGCTCCCGAGTCCTGTATTAGGTGTCCATAGCCGCCATGTGCAGGACTCGGCCCCGCCCCCATGTCATTGGGTTAGATTGACAGCAGCGCGAGCCAATGGCTGCGCTGCTATTAATCTATCCAATGAAGAGCCGAGAATAGCCGAGAAGCCCGGGCAACGATCAAGCACAGGATCGAGCCTGGGAATTTCAAGGGCTCAGGTAAGTAAACCGGGGGGGCTGGGGGGCCGGTAATCGTCAGATGTTTTTTCACCTTAATGTATAGGATGCATTACGGTGAAAAAACATGAACTACAGATGCAAAACACAAAATGACATGCATGTAAATAAAACTAACTAACTATCTAATCATGATGATTACTCTACTGCATTCTAATATTGTCCACACTCTGAACAATGATCTGTGAAATGCATAATTGTGGCAATCCAGACTAGGGATGGGAAAACGGTTTGGCCCAAGCATAACTTCGGGCCGAACTTTAGCTGTTCAGACATTCGACGAACAGCCGAACAAACGGGTAGTTCGACCCTTTGTTCGCCCCCCAAACTGACCACAATGCATTGCGATGCTGAACAGTGCATTGCAAGCTCTGATTGGCTGAAGCAGTGAAATCAGGGCACAAAGCATTGTCGGAGTCATGATTGGACGCTGTCATCATGACTTTATCCAATCATGGCTCATTCCTGCCTCACAGTATTCTTTCAATGGCAGCCATTTTTAGTGTGATTTCGGCGTGGAGAGAGATAGAACAGGGCTCTGTTCAGTGCTATGTTAGTGTTACTGTGCTATTTTGCTTCAATTGTCAGTGTAGAACAGGGGTCCTCAAACTTTTTAGACAGGGGGTCAGTTCACGGTCCCTCAGACTGTTGGGGGGCCGCACTATATTTTAAAAAAATATGAACTAATTCCTATGCACACATCTTATTTGTAGTGCAAAAAAAAACAAAAAAACAGGAAAAAACAGTACAATATTTAAAATAAAGAACAATTGTAATCAATATGAACTTATCAGTATTTCACAGACTCCCCTCATTACATAACCACTCCCAATCACAGACTCACCCCATAACAAAGCCCCCCATGACAGATCCCCCCATCATAAAGCCCCCCAACACAAACTCCTCTCCATCACAAAGCCCCACATAACAGATTCCCCCCATAACAGACTCCCCCATATCACATACTTCCCCCATCACAGATACCCCATAACAGACGCCCCATCACAGACTTTCCCCATAACAGACTCAGCCATCACAGATCCCCCCATATCACAGATCCCCCCCCATAGCAGACTCCCCCATAACAGAATCCCCCATCACAGACTCCCCCATATCACAGATCCCCCCATATCACAGATCCCCCATATCACAGATCCCCCCATAGATATTACACTGCCGCCCCTTGTATAATAACACAGCACTCCCACTCCCCTCTGTTACCTGTATCATACAAGACACGAAGCATGGTAGGTCCGGACAAAGGGCGGGACTTTGCAAGTGAAAGGCAGGTGATTTATTCCTGGGACCGCCCCGATGCCTAGTAACCAATCACCTGCTTCTTAACACAAAAGGTCATTTGTCCAGACCTGTCATTTTTCCCATCCTGTGTGATAAAAGTAGCAGAGGGCAGAGGGAGTGCTGCAATGTTAAAGGGGCAGTCCGCGGGCCGGATAAAAAACGCTAGAGGGCCAGATTCGGCCCGCGGGCCGTAGTTTGAGGACCCCTGGTGTAGAATATCAGTTTAGTGTCAGTCTAGGGATAGTGTGAGTGTAGTGCGGAGGACCATCATTCAGCTTTGCATAGTGTGCAGCTAGAGTAGGGACAGCTCAGATAGTTTTACTGTAGCATAGCGAGACCGTGTCATTCATACATACATTAGTGTGGAGTAGGGACAGCTCATATAGTTTCTGTGTAGTGTAGCAAGATCATGTCAGTAATCTTGACATTAGTGTATAGCTTGAGTAGGGACAGTTCAGATAGCGTCAGTGTAGTTGAACACGTCTATTTGATTGCGTTACTGCCAGTTTAACACCATTTACTTCTGTGTGCGTTAAAGCCAGTTTAACGTCATTTACTTCTGTGTGCGTTACTGTCATTTAACGCCATATAGTTCTGTGTGCGTTACTGCCAGTTTAACGCCATATAGTTTTGCGTGCGTTACTGCCAGTTTAACGCCAAATAGTTCTGTGTGCATTACTGCCAGTTTAACACCATATAGTTCTGTGTGCGTTACTGCCAGTTTAACGCCATATAACTTTGTGTGCATTACTGACAATTTAATGCCATTTACTTTGGTGTGCGTTACTGCCAGTTTAACTCCATATAGTTCTGTGCGTTACTGTACGTTTGGCGCATTATATTATAGTGTATCCATGGAGTGTGTCTGTGTAGCTTGAGTACTCAAATTAAAGTGCACCAAACACCTCTTTACATTGATTAAAGTGCATCTACGTACAGATTTCAACTTCTTCTTTACATTTGCTTATAAGCACCGCCCCCTTCATCCCAATAATGTCTGGGAGAACAACAAGGAGAGGCAGACGTTTCCTTGGCACTGTAAGGGGGACAGCAACAAATGTGTCCACAGGCAAAGTTGGACGCGGTGGACACTCCTCAGGCAGGGCATCATTTCCTCTTTTAGTGAGTTTGCCCGTGCTATCCAGCCACAGCATGCAGAGAAGGTGGTGGATTGATTTACTAAACCTTCCTTATCCTCCTCATTTCATCCTCTGTCACACAAGCAGAGACAAGTGTGCAGTCCCCTGCTGTTGCCAGAGTGGATAAACCTGCCTCCTTGTCCACATCTATTCCTGCCATAGCCCCAACATCAGCCATTGAGGAGTCAGCTGAGTTATTTGATCACAGCGTCAGCCACTTGCACCTTGATGATGACCAGCCATTATTGGATTCAGATGTTGGTTCTGCGGTTGAGGATGACAAGAACATCAGCCTAGAGAGAGGGAGGAACACTGGTAGACAAATTGGCATTCATGTTCCCCAAGCCACAGCATATTGCCAAGTTGTCTCCAGTGGTAATGATGAAGATGGAGATGATGATGATGATGATGAGGTCACTGATGCGACTTGGGTGGCAGATAGAGCAGAGGAGGAAACTGAAGGAGAGGTGGCACAACCCCAAGGAGGCCGACATCAAGAAAGAGTAGAGAGCAGCCACTCTATTCTATCACATTCTGCAGCTGTTATCTCCCGGCCCACTCCCCAGAGCTCAGCTGTCTTGGCCTTTTTCAGCACATCTGCAGCAGATCGCACTGTTGCTATCTGCAAACTGTGTCTCAGGCACATCAAACGTGGCAAAACACCAACCATTTGGGTACCACATGCCTAACAAGGCATTTAACATCAAACCACTCAGCCCATTGGGAAGAGCACCTAAAAGCCACACAAAAGGGGCACAAATCTGTTCCTCCTCTTCCTCACGCACTTCAGGCTGCACCTGCTAAACCAAGTCATTACCTCTCAGCAGCCTCCACTGACAGGGTTGATGGTATAGCACACGGTGTCCCAGGTCCTAGAAGCACATCTGCCAGCAGCACACCACCAGCTGTAGACTGGTTTCTCTGCCCCATCTGCTGCAGGGAAAAAAAAAATACAGTCCCTGCCTCCCACATGCCCAGCGTCTAAATACAAGCTTGTCAAAGCTGTTGGCTCTCCAACTTCTGCCTTTCAGCCTGGTGGATTCTGCCCCCTTCTGTGAATTCGCACAATGTGCTGTACCACAATGGCAGGTTCCTAGTTGCTGCTACTTTTCATGTAAGGCCGCTCCATCTCTCTAGCATCACATGGAAGGTAATGTTCTGGCATCATTGAGCAAGGCAGTCAGCCATAAAATCCACCTTACTGCTGAAATGTGGTCCAGTAAGCATGGGCAAGGATGATATATTTAGTTCACAGCACACTGGGTAATGCTGCTTGCAACTTGAAAGGATGCAGGACAGGGCTCGGTGCTGCAGCTTGTTGTGCCCCCACGTCTCCATATAGCTGGTGGTGATGATACCAGACCTATGAGCTCTACCCCTTCCTCCTCATCCTCCGCCACCTCCATGCCCTCCTCTGCAGAATTGTCCTATGAACATCCGGTACCCCCTAAGCGTTCAACGGCCTATTCCCAGAGTCAGGCCAAAAGGTGCTATGCAGTGCTTCAGTTGGTGTATTTAGGGGACAGGAACCACACCGGAGCAGAGATTCTTGCAGCTCTGCAGGGACAGGCCAAGAGGTGGTTTTATACCACGCCAGCTGGAGCCAGGAATGGTGGCGCCCTCTAATGGCTCAAACCTCCTGTCGGCCCTTAGGGAAAGTTGACACATGTGCCATGCCTGGCACATGTCCTCAATTTAGAGGTGCAGCGTTTCCTAAGTACGTACCCAGGGTTGCAAGATGTACTAAAACAGGCCAGAAGAATCTGTAGCCATAAAAGTCCAATATTTTAATAAAATAGCACTCACATTTGAATAGATAAAAAACGCTTTATGAAACAAATATCCACACAATGAATTGAGTAGACTCAGGACACACAGAAAGCCTCCAGCAATGCCAAGCTGTCTGTTCAGCTCTGAAGTCACCTGGTAGCTCCCCATGTGTATCATCACTGATCAGTGACTAATGACACGCTGCAAAAAGGGTGTGACAAGCTATACAGAGCATCTCCTAGCTACGAAGGGGAAAAATTATTCAAAGACAAACAAAGAACAATGCACGTGTAACATGATACTCCCCATCAAAATCTATGATTTCAAATATTAAACAATCAAGAATCAGTCCCAACTATTAACCACTTCAGCCCTGAACCATTTGGCTGGCAAAAGACCAGAGCACTTTTTGCGATTCGGCACTGTGTCGCCTTTTACTGCCAATTGCGCGGTCGTGTGACGTGGCTCCCAAACAAAATTGATGTCCTTTTTTGCCCACAAATAGAGCTTTCTTTTGGTGGTATTTGATCACCTCTGCGGTTTTTATTTTTTTGCGCTATAAACAAAAAATAGCAACAATTTTGAAAAAAAAACGCATTATTTTTTACTTTTTGCTATAATAAATATCCCCAAAAAGTATATAAAAAAAATTTTTTCCTCAGTTTAGGCCGATACGTATTCTTCTACATATTTTTGGTAAAAAAAAATCGCAATAAGTGTTTATTGATTGGTTTGCGCAAAAGTTATAGCGTCTACAAAATAGGGGATGGTTTTATGGCATTTTTATTAATAATTTTTTTTTTTTACTAGCAATGGCTGCGATCAACAATCTTTATCGTGACTGCGACCTGCGACATTATGGCGGACAGATCGGACACTTTTGGCGCTATTTTGGGACCATTCACATTTATACAGCGATCAGTGCGATTAAAAATGCATTATTTACTGTGTTAAGAGTGTCCTAGGGAGTGATTCTAACGGTGGGGTTGTGTGACACCACACTGATCACCGCTCCCGTTTACAGGGAGCTGTGTTCAGTGTCACTAGGCAGAACAGGGAAATGCTTGTTTACATCAGCATTTCCCCATTCATCCTCTCCGTGAGAGGATCGCGGGTATCCCCACGGACATCAAGTCCACAGGACCCGCGATCACACTCAAGGAGCTTGCAGCGGGCGGCGCGCCCGCAAACTGCTTCCTAAAGGGCAACATACAGGTACGTTAATATGCCTGTACGTGCCCTTCTACCGACGTATATCGGCGTGAGCCGGTCGGCAAGCGGTTAAGTAAAGACTTTATTCCAGGAACTGAAAAAGAAGAAAGGGTAGAACTAGAGAATAATAATGCAAACATTACCTAGTTCCTGTCCAGCTCTAGTTTCGGGTGGAACCCAAAGGTGTTCTATTGGGTTGAGGTCATGTCTTTATGGACTTTGCTTTGTGCACTGGTGCACAGTCATGTTGGAACAGGAAAGGGCCATCCCCAAACTGTTCCCACAAAGTTGGAAGCATGAAATTGTCCAAAATGTCTTGGTATGCTGACGCCTTAAGAATTCCCTTCACTGAAACTAAGGGGCCAAGTCCAACCCCTGAAAAACAACCCCACACCATAATCCCCTCTCCACCAAATAATTTGGACCAGTGCACCAAGCATGGTCCATAAAGACATGGATGAGCAAGTTTGGGGTGGAGGAACTTGACTGGCCTGCACAGAGTCCTGACCTTAAACTGATAGAACACCTTTTGGATGACTTAGAGCAGAGACTGCGAGCCAGGCATTCTCGTCCACATCAGTGCCTGATCTCACAAATGCTCTTCTAGAAGAATGGTCAAACATTCCCATAGACACACTCCTGAACTGTGTGGACAGCCTTCCCAGAAGAGTTGAAGCTGTTATAGCTGCAAAGGGTGGGCCTTTACCTGGAAATGTGATAACCCTAACAACCAAGACCTGAGGTGTGCTTTGGCCTAGCTGATCAGTATGCCTAAAAGAGGGCTAAAAGAGACACGAAGTAGGTGTGATGTGAAAGCTTTATTGAAGGGCTGGCAACAACCATCAGTCGATAAAATAGCGAATGCCTGGATGACTACATAAAAGGGGTCTACGTAAGTAGCTGCTAAAATAGGAGGATCTCCAGCGCCCCATGTACTTGATTATATGGGAAGGGACCCCTGTTTGAGACTTACGAAAGTTGCCTCCGTTCCTGACAAACATCCAGAAAAGGGTTTTGGATTTGAGCCTAATTTGGCAAGTAAACCTGGACGTGAGAACGAGCTGTTTGTAGAGATCATGCATGCAGGAAAGGGAGAAAAGAGCTGCCTGAGGAATAATTGCAGAGAAGGACAAATGCTTTAATCCGACACTGTTACTGTGGTACAGTAGTATTACCTCGAGCCCCTGGCTTGTCCATCTGTTCTAACTATTGGGAAGTTGTAAGCGTAGTTAAAGGGCACTGCCTAGAGCACTAACTGGGATCTGCGCCAAAGGTAGGAGACAGGAAGTCTGAAACGCCATGAAAACCTGGCCGGAAACTGGTAGCCATGCCAAAGAGAACATCCTTGACTTCTCTGAATACCCTTTAACATGGCTTAGAGAGGGTGAGCTGCAAAAATGGACAGATTGTCAGGAGTTTGTAGGGGCCTGAAATGCTGATCACCAGATAGATACTTGATAGTGTTGGCAGATGAGGCCAAATCGCAGAGGCAATATGCAGCGAAAGCCAGAGACCTGAACCTACGAAAACCTTCCCACCTTTGGTAGAAGCCCTCTGAATATCCTGGATAAATAACCATTGGCCAGATCGATGACCTGTGACCAGGATGTGCCTAATCCATGACCAACAGTGAGCAAGGAGGAACCGGCTAGCCCCCGGCTCTACTCGATATAAAATCGAAAAACTCTGGCTGCGCCATGTAATGCCTCCTAATGAAACTGTCCCAGGTCGTGAAACTTGAAAGACAGGTCTAGTCATATCCACCTGCATGAAGAACAAGACAAGAAGGAACCCTGATACACCTTAATAGGCCGCGGCTAATCATCTGAAAAGAAAAATACAGTTGCTGCCAGCATAGGGCAAATAACGAACAATGCCAAAGTATGTGCAAACTTGCCAGAGGGCAGGACTGATGGAAGTGGAACACATTGTAATATGAGCTTGGATAGCCAAGAAACCCTGCCTAACTGTGTGGAATGTGCTAGACAGCCAGACCCATCGACGACTACTTAAATGAACGCTCGACCGAGGGAATAAGGAATTGAGGCTAGAAATAAATGAAATAGGCACAGTCAATCGCAAAACGACCAATATTGGTAGAAAAAACAAATGGCCACTGACCATCCCAATGGGCCTGTCCCCCCATGCAGAAAGGTGGAGGAAGAACCGGACAAATCCCAAACCCCTTGGAAACTTCTGGCCTACAGCAACTCATTGACCATGGAAGCAAACCTCACTATGAGTGATGAGGCCTTTGTAAAAGCCTACTGAAATCCAAGTTGGGCTGATGACTGCCATTTGGCACCCACAGGGGAAACCTGGTTGGTGAAATGTCTGCCGAAAAGTTGCATGTCAAAATTGCTCCCAGATGACACCACCTGGAATCATGCCCAAGTGGCCACCACCTTGCTGCAAAACCGATGGTAACCGTGGAAAAGAACCCGCCGTGCTTGAGCACCGACTGCAGGCGTACTGAGAAGAGCAGGCTGGGGCGCCCCTGCCTGTAAAGAGCAGGCAGGGGCGCAGCTGACCCCTCCGCTCTCTAGCCGAGCGGGCTAAGAACCCCTCTATCCTGACTAGCAATTGTAGAATGGACGTTAAGAGCGCATTAAGTACCGCATGAATCTGAGTTAAAGCATCATGCATGGAAACATGTTCTGTGCTGGTGGATGGAAGAGGTTAGGACCGAGTTGGGAATAACCTGAAGAGTACTACCCCCCCAGCTAAGGCAGCGAAAGGGGTACACCAGCATTAAAACTCAGCTATGAGTTTAGGTATGGTCCCACCCCTCTGACGGGTTGCTACCATGCACCGAACCCTCATGTGGTGTTGGAGAGATGAATGCGAATTTGTCGCTTCCGACACGGGCGACATCCCCTGATCAAAGGAAACAAACAAGAGAAAAATAAAACAGACAACCAGCCCACGAAACAACACCCCTTGGTACCTGACAAGTATGAGGATGTGGGTGCAGAAATGACAAGACCAACAGCGCGTGAATGTGAACCTAATGACAACCCCACCCTAGTGAATGCAGTAAGCAAGCCCGAGCAACCTGCAGTGCCAAGACAGGTAGTTAAAAATGAACACTCTGGGCTGAGGTACCCAGTGACCGTGGTGGGTAGTAGTAATGGTGTAATGGTAAACGTGCATGTATGATGTATGGTATACGGGCGAGAAGATTGTGGGATGACAATCAATTAAAAACGAAACCTCAGCCCGTATGGATCTGTAAACGTGACAGATCCTGAGACATGAGCACTAGCTAACAGAAATGCAGCGAACAAAAGGCTACGACAGGAAAAGGCTACGACAGGAAAAGGCTACGACAGGAAATGGCTACGACATGAAAAGGCTACGACAGGAAATGCTACGAGAGGAAATGCTACGAATGAAAAGCTACAAACGAAATGCTAAGATCGAAATGCTAAGATCGAAATGCTGTGACAGGAAATGCTATGATTGAAATGCTACGAATGAAAAAGCTATGAATGAAAAAGCTACAATTGAAATGCTACAAAAATGAAATGCTACGACTGAAATGCTATGACTGAAATGCTACGAATGAAAAAGCTACGAATTAAAAAGCTACTATGGAAATGCTACGACAGAAATGAACGAAATGCTGTGACAGGAAAGTGAACATATGGAATTCTCGTCTATGACAGTGAAGAGTCCATTCTCAGCATAACACAATGTTCTTGTTGCTGATCCTTCTAACATGCCTGATCAGTACAATGATTTCCCTTATACGATCACATGAAATATTAAAGATCCTGAACAATCATCTAAAAGAGGAAGTGTGAATGTCCCCCTCCGCGGGGAGATCCCACAGACAGTGTGCGGGAATTGTCGGGGAGTGTGTGTTGGCTGAAAAGATTCTTTATATCAGGAGGGATCTCTGACCTACAGGATCTCTAGTAATCCTTTGTGGGATTTATCATATAAAATGTAGAATCTGAGATTCCCTGCAAGATTTATCATATAAGATGTAGAATCTGAGATTCCCTGCAAGATTTATCATATAAGATGTAGAATCTGAGATTCCCTGCAAGTGTGATGGGAACATAGGATCTCATCTAGACTGTGTGCAAAGTATATGGGCCCCTGGACGGTATGTGGACCCGGGAGATACAATTTCAATCCAAACATTACATCGGGACTAATAAACCTCTTCATTTTTTTGGGGGGGGGTGAAAATGTTGTTATTTAACTAAATGACAACAGAGTGCATGCTCTATTGTTTCCCTTATAACGTTCATAATGGTGAAGCTGAACAATCGTCTAGAAGAGGAAGTTTCCCACAGGGGAAAACCCACACCCAACCCCCCTGCACCCTGCACCGGGATCCGGCCTCCGATCACTAATGACAAGGGTGACCATTATACAGTATATATCCCTTGAACGACAGGGAGGACCTTCCCCCCAAGCCGACACCCCACCGCGATCAGGATAACCCCCCTGCTGAGAACAAGCTGACACCTGAGTGGGACGGGTGGCATCCGCTGCGGGCCCTCCGTTGATGCCATCCACCCGCACTTACCAGAACCGCAATCGCCGGGAGAGGGAACCAACAAGACTCCAGCAGCCGACCGCACTACTGCTTTGCTGGACAAAAACTGGAAGTGACGCGAGAATGCCCTGTGAACCGGGAAATGACGCGTCGGCTAACCCGGAAATGAGCCAACGAAGAAACTGATGGAGGAGGAGGGATATATAGCCCTCAGACTCCTCCTACAAATTCAGGCCAGCCTTCTAACGTGCGCGTAAAGGCAGGCGTCCCAATACTTTTGGTAAGATAGTGTATATACCATAGTTTGTGGCCTCTATAACTTCCCTACAGACTAAATAATAATAATGGTGAGGGAAAAGACTGCGCTAAAATTAATCAAATAAGTGAACACAAGCTGCTGACACTCAAACATACAAAGTTCAAAATAGATAATATAGTGACAGTGTAGCGCTACTAAAAAGTGTAAATGAATCACAAAATAGGAACTAAATGACAAATCTAATAAAACCAAAAGGCAATATATATTGGCTAGACTGGATGTGACCCAGTGAGTGTGAGAGAAAAAATGTCCACAAAAGTGTCAAATGGTATATCCCTCAGGTGAAGGTAGTCCCAATCGTGAAAAAATGGTGTAAGGCTTGTCTGTAGTCAAAACAACGAAACTCAAGAGGTAAATGGGTACTCTTACCAGCTGTGATAGACCCCAGATGTCATACGACAGAGGGGTCAGACAGACTTGAGATCTTATGTTGTATTCATCAGATGTTGCTCAGGTACTGAACACAGATGGATGGAACCGGTTCAAGGTGATATCCTCAGCTCCTGGTCCGTGAAGGCTCTGAGTACTCCCCTGTAAGATAGCCGTCTCCAAAGTTGTTCCGTGAAGGCTCCAGGGAATAATCCTATGAAAGCAGAAGGAAGGAGAAGGACTCCAATGGTGCAGGTCAAAACCAATTAGGTTTATTAATAATAAAAGATCGAATGGTAAACACCAATATAATAAAAGTGATCACAAAAACGGGTTTTAAAATAAAATAAAAGCAATGTGGGATACAAGAGATGCTAGCCCGACCGGTTTCAACACTAAGGGGTCTTTAACTGGGGCAAAACTGTGATCACTTTTATCATATTGGTGTTTACCATTCGATCTTTTATTATTAATAAACCTAATTGGTTTTGACCTGCACCATTGGAGTCCTTCTCCTTCCTTCTGCTTTCATATGATTATTCCCTGGAGCCTTCACGGAACAACTTTGGAGACGGCTATCTTACAGGGGAGTACTCGGAGCCTTCACGGACCAGGAGCTGAGGATATCACCTTGAACCGGTTCCATCCATCTGTGTCCAGTACCTGAGCAACATCTGATAAATACAACATAAGATCTCAAGCCTGTCTGACCCCTCTGTCGTATGACATCTGGGGTCTATCACAGCTGGTGAGAGTACTCATTTACCTCTTGAGTTTCGTTGTTATTGACTACAGACAAGCCTTACGCCATTTTTTCACGATTGGGACTACCTTCACCTGAGGGATATACCATTTGACACTTTTGTGGACATTTTTTCTCACACACTCACTGGGTAACATCCAGTCTAACCAATATATATTGCCTTTTGGTTTTATTAGATTTGTCATTTAGTTCCTATTTTGTGATTCATTTACACTTTTTAGTAGCGCTACACTGTCACTATATTGACTAAATAATAAACACGGATTTAAGTTATTTTCACCAAAGATGTAGCAGTTTACACTTTGGCCTAAATTTATGAAGAATGATTATGTATTTGCAAAACAGAAACAAAAAAAAATAAATGTGTTTTTTTTTGCACAATTTTTGGTCTTTTTTTTTGTTTATTTAGCAAAAATAAAAAATCCAGCTGTTATTACTGTAAATACCACTGAAAAAGCTCTATTTGTGTGTAAAAATTTTTTTTTTTTAATTTCATATGGGTGCAGTGTTGCATGACTGCACAATTGTCATTCAAAAGTATGACTGAAAATTGGCCTGGGCAGGAAGGGGTTGAAAGTGCCCAGTATTAAAGTGGTTAATATACTGTAAAACTTGAAAGTCACTACTGGCGTCTGCAAGATAGCACAGAATACAGTTTATGAGTGTATCTTCAGAGAGGAAGACATCAATTTGCACCAGTCCTTCTTACCTTCCTTGTCACAAGTTGATACCTGAAACATGAATATGCATTGCTTGACATCCCAAAGCAAACCAAGACTACGTTGCCTAAGGGGAAGATCCATTCCTAGCTCAAATATTTTTACACTAAGAGCATAGTCATTAGAGGGAAAGGTTTTCATTACCTTTTCACTGTTAGAAACAATTTTGTGAAGCCTGAGGTTAGCAGTGGCAAATAGAGCCAATTAATCGTTAAAAAATCGTGATCTCGATTCACCTCCCCTGATGATATCTCCTGCAGAGGTTGCCGATTCTTTCATATAAACAAGTGGAGAGACTTTCTCTGCTCACTCAGCTATCAAAAGAAAGCATCTGGGCATTCTGCCAAGTCTTTTAACTTGAAACATTGTAATTAAGCTTCCTTCTTAGATCAAAGGGATAGAACTTCTGTGTAAATAAATAATCTGGGCAGTCTGCCAAGTTTTCAACAAGTGTAAATGCAGGAAGTTTAACCACATAAAGTCTAATGCCCTGTACACACGGTCGGACATTGATCGGACATTCCGACAACAAAATCCATGGATTTTTTCCGACGGATGTTGGCTCAAACTTGTCTTGCATACACACGGTCACACAAAGTTGTCGGAAAATCTGATTATTCTAAACGCGGTGACATAAAACGCGTACGTCGGTCGCTGCAAGAGTCACTGATGTGGTAAAAAAAAAAAAAACACACGTATGTCGGGACTATAAATGGGGCAGTAGCCAATAGCTTTCGTCTCTTAATTTATTCTGAGCATGCGTGGCACTTTGTGCGTCGGATTTGTGTACACACGATCGGAATTTCCGACAACGGATTTTGTTGTTGGAAAATTTTATAGCAAGCTCTCAAACTTTGTGTATCGGAAATTCCGATGGAAAATGTGTGATGGAGCCCACAAACGGTCGAAATTTCCGACAACAAGGTCCTATCACACATTTTCCGTTGGAAAATCCGACCTTGTGTACAGGGCATAAATCTTTTTCTGACACTTCTTTCTTAAGTTAAAATTAATATTTTTTGCTAGAAAATTACTTGGAACCCCCAAACATTATATATATTTTAGCAGAGACCTTAGGGAATAAAATGACAATTTCTGCAATATTTTATGTCACACTGTATTTGCCCAGCGGCCTTTCAAATGCAATTTTTTGGGAAAAAATACACTTCAATGAATAAAAAATAAAAAACGAAACAGTAAAGTTAGCCCAATTTTTTTGTTTTAATGTGAAAGATGTTACGCCGCGTGAATCGTGATCTATCTTCTAAGCAAAAAAATCATGATTCTCATTTTAGCCAGAATCATGCAGCTCTAGTGGCAAGCATATCCTGAGTTCTCTTGAAAAGATTAATTGCTTCTTCTTCTGTAAGCAGAGATTTGAGCCCGTCATTTACGTAGTAATTATTTTCCACAAATTCATGTGCATCAAATCCAAATTATTTTTCACCTTCTTGAGCTGTGGTTCTCAGCCCATAAATAACTACAGCGGGATAAAGGATGTTACTGAAAACATGTACTTTTATTCAGTAGTCTATTACTTTGTTGCTGACATAATTTTTTTCAATACCATAGGAACCTGAGGAAGTTTCTGTTGTCTTCTCGAACGATGAAACAGTGGAACATTTGCTGAATGTTGGCCTTAACAGCAACTGGTTCTGGTCTGAAGTGGAGCAAAACTCCTCAAAGGCTGTTGTTCAGATTAAGCCTTGTGAAAAGGACATTGTTGAGGGAAACACCTTCATATTGAGCACTTGAGTGGAAGACCATCCTGATCTGATTTGGCTTGTGAGGATGGAACATGTCAATGCATGGGAGGTACCAACATTCCTCTCGTTCCTTGAGAGGTAGTGCAGCCTCAGCATGATCTCTCACAAACACCTTCTGCATAAAGTCAGCAAAGTGCTTTTTCATCTCAGGTTTTCTGCTCAGAATGCACTGTAAAGAAATAAATCATGCTTCTGCATGCTGACTTTTATTTGTTAGTTTTTTCTTGAACCACAAAATTGTAGTGGTGCCACCCAGCTGTTGGAAATGTCCTGATAGAGCTCCTTACAAGCTATAATTTTTAGGAACGCCATAGTTGGCAGCTGCCAGCTCATTGTCTTTAGTTGTTACATCAAACACTGTGATGCTGAAATGATCATCCCAGAAATGAAGGGCCTTGTTATTGCCTTGTGTTTAGAACTGTTGTATGCCTTTACTGCAAAGTCTTTCTTTGATATGGTAGTAAATTTTGCACTGTTCAAAACAGGTAATGTGACCATTCTGACACATGTCTTGAAAGAAGATGGGGCGGCACAGTGGTGTAGTGGGTAGCACTTTCGCCTAGTAGTAAGAAGGGTCGCTGGTTCGTATCCCAACCACAACACTACCTGCCTGGAGTTTGCATGTTCTCCCTGTGCCTGCGTGGGTTTCCTCCGGGTACTCCGGTTTCCTCCCACACTCCAAAGACATGCTGGTAGGCCAATTGGATCCTGTCTAAAATTGTCCCTAGTATGTATGAATGTGAGTTAGGGACCTTAGATTGTAAGCTCCTTGAGGGTAGGTACTGATGTGTATGTACAATGTATATGTAAAGCGCTGCGTAAATTGATGGCGCTATATAAGTACCTGAAATAAATAAATAATAAAGAAGAAATTGCAAAAGGCCTCCTGACATTACCCAGAAATATATTTCCTAGGATGACCCAGAGGTTTCAGGCATTGGGGATATGGTGCATTCTTCACAGACATCTCTACATGTAGAGTAAACTGGAGTGTAAGGCGCTGTTTGGCTTATGCGCTCTATGTGATGCTTTGCCTTGGGAGGATTACCTGTGGACAGAGTAGGGCCATCTTGAAATGGATGGAACACTTGCACGTGATCATTACTCTTGTATTCTATGCACTTAAAAGAAGTCTTAAAGACTTTAGTGTGGTGATCTGTGGAAGCACAGCATGTGAAACAACCCCCAACCCAACAACCCCCATATTATTTAAAAGCTCTTTGCATTCTTGCAAGGATTTTCTTTTGAAGCCGATACAATGTCCCACACTGTTATGTGTGGGACATTGGCAATTTGGGTTCTCAATTTTCTTATTCTGATCCAGGAACTGTAGTAGATGCGGGCAGAATATCGGTCCTTTTAATAGACACTGGACCTCTATGATCTCTATGTAAAATGCGTGAGCTTGAGGGCCTTGGAGAAGGAGGACCGATAGGATTGAACTCCCCAAAAGAGAAACTTGGATCATTCTTAGCATCTGCAATTCTCCTAATGAGGAAAATGGAGGAACTGAAATTTTCTTTCTTGTACCTTGATCCAAGTGATGCCCATTTTTCCTGTATACAATAAGATAACTTGGAGACTATTGGTAACTGGGGCCGGATAGGTGAGTATCAGCCTTGGCAAAGTTGAAGCTCCAAGAAAAGCTAACTGAGCTCTTTAAATTGTCTTGGCCAGATATTTTTGGGAAGCTTTGCAACCTTGTAAATAAAGCATCCGCCATGGTTTCTGGGATGCCGAAGCTACATTCAAGTATTGCGGCAGGACTGTCAATGTGAACAGCGTTGAGCCTTTTGATACATTCAGCAGATTGTGGGTTTAGCCACCTGAGAAGCAGATTTAGTACTTCTGTATTTGTGATATCTAATTCACTGATTGTGGCTTTGAAGGTGGATTTCCAGCCTCTGTAGTTTTCAGATTCATTGTCAAATTTAGTGAAACCTGTCTTGGTGAGTTCTTTGCAGAACATGTACTTAGCAAACTGTGACATGTCCGAGTTTTCAGAATTTAGATGCACAGCTGCACTTGGAACAAAGTTAGCTACATTGGCTGGTGTGCGGAGATTTTTTGACTTTCGGAACTATAGTCTTTTAAAGACATTCATATTTGATATTGGCTTAGAATTGATTGCCATGTTAGGTTGCAGCTGCAGGGCAGTGTACTTAGTAGTAGGTAACTTACTGTCCACATCGTAAGGTAAATTGTCTATTGTTTGCATACCTGTGTCCACAGTTCGCTGAGGTGAGAAAGCCTGGTGTACTTGGGGAATGAGTAGGCAGATTGTCTTGAGAGGAGGTATGCACAGCATTTTGACCTTTGGTAAAGGGGATACATCTGCTGTGACTGGGAGCTAAAGGTTGAGGTGAGAGTGTGAAGAATATGATGCATAGGATGGAATTGAGTGTGTGGTGTTACAGTACATCCTTCACTTTTGCTAGCAGCTTGCTCTAAAACCCTTAACCTTGCCATGGCTGTAGCATGCTCACATTTGTGCAGCTTCTGCATCCATCTTTGCTGTTATCTGTGCTTTCTTGTGTGTAGTTTCCATGGCTGTTGCTTCCATCTCTGCTTTCTTTTGTGCAAACGCTGCCTGAAGTTTAGAAGCATCATACCGCGTACACACGGTCGGACTTTACGGCAGACTTTGCCCAGCGGACTTTTCGACTGACTTTACGACGGACTTTCTGAATGAACGGACTTGCCTACACACAATCCACCAAAGTCCGTCGAATTCGTACGTGATGACGTACGACCGGACTAAAACAAGGAAGTTCATAGCCAGTAGCCAATAGCTGCCCTAGCGTGGCTTTTTGTCCGTCAAACTAGCATACAGACGAGCGGACTTTTCGACCGGACTCGATTTCGACAGATTGATTTAAAACATGTTTCAAATCTAAGTCCGTCCAACTTTTGAGAAAACAAAGTCCACTGGAGCCCACACACGATCGAATTGTCCGACGAAATCCCGTCCGCCGGGCAAAGTCTGCCATAAAGTCCGCTCGTGTGTACGCAGCATTAGTGTCGGCAAGGGCGATACAATTTAGATTCATGAAGTTGTGTGATTCCCACCTCTGCATATGTCAGGGGTGCTCAAATTTTTGAACATCGAGGGCCACTTAAGTGATTTGGTAACTGGTCATGGGCCACAATGAAGTATGGGGTTTTACCGCCCCTCAAACCACAAGTGTAAACGAGCCTTTACTGTCCTGAGCCCCCTATAAGGCTGGTTTTACACTAATGCAGCACAGTGCACCTGCAACTTTCCTGCGGGCTAGCTGCCCTTTGCCTTATGCCGCGTACACACGATCGGACTTTCTGGCATACTTGGTCTGGCACACTTTCCTGATGGACTTTGTCCACTAGGTGCGCCGGACCTTAAAACGGACGGACTTGCCCACACACGACCGGACTTTCCGGCGGGCTAAGTCCGCCCGTCTTTGGGCTATCTGGTTGTACACAAGTTGATTCAGTAGTTGACTTGTGTACAACCAGCCTGTTAGGTTTTTCACAAACGATCAGTGCCGGCAGCTATAGCCAGCAACATTAATCATTGTATTCTGCCAGAGTGCACAGCAGGAAGAATTCCCCCATCCATATCAAATGTGTGAATAGGGGAATCGGATAATTTTTTTTTCCGTACAAGCCGCTGGTTGAATGAAAAAAAAAGAATGAAACATGTATGGCTTGCCTTAGGCCCCATTCACATCTAGTGATTTACATCTAGTGATTTGGGATCATGGTCGGAATTGCAGTGATTCTGCCTGCGATTCCAAATCGCACTGCAATGCTGGTAAAATGAAGCATGTGTGTTCAGGTGCCATTAGTTTTCAATATAAACCTCATTTTTATTTTCAACATAAACCTAGCACATTGGGTGTCTAAGGTCTCTCCGTGCAACCAAGATTTTGCAGAAAATGTTATGACTGTGCACTGCACAGGATGGGAGATAGGAATTTTTACACTTTAAGAATTTTGAAGGTTGGAATATACATATTAGTCTCGAAAGCTAGGTGAGATCTTTTACTTATAAACTGGGCTAATTGGGGGGACAGATGCATTGGCTGGTGTCTAGCAAGGAACACACAGGATCTAAAGGATCTATGCTGTGCAGACACACAAATCAAACATTTGGCCTCTCCTTTACTGTTAGAATGTTCCTGCTGAACCGGAAGAATTTCGATCTTTCGTCAGCCTGCAGCTGTCAGAATACAATAGGTGAGCGGGAAGATTTTCCCCATCCATCTTGAATGTGTGGTTGGAGGAATAGAGTAATTTTTTTTTCTTTTTCATTCAACCCTCCTGTTTTATTTAGTGCAGCCATTGTGTCACTTTGTAAAAGTGATGCTATGAAGAACTACCTGAATCTGCTGCACCCTATTAGATTGTAAGCTCTTCTGAGCAGGGCCCTCTTAATCCTCTTGTATTTTATTGTATTATAACTGTATTGTCTCCCTTTTACATTGTAAAGTGCTGCGTAAACTGTTGGCGCTATATAAATCCTGAATAATAATAATAATAATAATAATAATTTGGTAAAGCTGCCAAAACTGGCAGCAGGGATTTTTAAATCTGGTTCTGGTTCTGGCCATTTTCAAGTGTTTCCACAACATAATCATAAGTAACTAATTATCTTGGATAAATCACTCATCACATATCAGCCCATCCCTGGAAATATCTGTTATATTTGGCAGTCATGTATGTTTGCTGAAGCTGAAGCTATACAAAGGTAAACATTTCAGCCTAATGGCTTCTCTCACAATGAAAAAAGTGGAGTTTTGGGACTTTAAATGAGATGCATGTTGCCATGCATCTCCATCCCTAAATCTAGTATATAGAGGGGGTTTCGGGACTTTGAATGAGGTATTAAGATGGGACTCAACAAGTGAGACAAGGTAGTAAGCAATGTGTTTATTGTCTAAAACACACAACATGACATGCAGCAGTGGATACATAGAGTATAGTAAACACATGAACAGCATTATATAGATCATCAGCATATAATTGTCAAATCATGCACAAGGTAGTTGAAAGAATACTCCTCCATAATGCATCCTGAGAACACAAGGTAGTGGCTTATGAGTATAAAACATATGCATCGTTGTAAGTCCGACGCGTTTCATGGCAATAAAGCCACTCTTCAGGGGCAAATGCATAACAATATAAAAATCTGTAGAGAGATATAAAAAATACATAAAATTTCTAATCATGCGACCCACTCAGGGGGAGCAAGGAGATGTTAGCAACTTACATGCCAGCAGTCTGTGAAAGTATCTGTACCGGAGAAAATGGGCCAGCATAGTTGTCTGTGCTGGGAGCTGAGGTGGAGTCTATAGCAACGCAGGGAATATGGATGTTGTACCCAAGGACAATATATGTCCATCCAGGGGTGCAGCAGGGGCTCCAATCTAGGAATAAATTATAGTGTTATATAACCCAAGTGGGTTAGATATGGAAGAGACCCCTGAACCACTTGAATGTGATGAAGGGAGTGAGAAAAAAGACGAAAAGGAGGAGGGGGAAGGCATGTGTGTAGAGGGGGAAGGCATGTGTGTATGGATACATACACACATACTGGAAGTGTGGGTGAATGAGTGCTGGTGGTAAAAAGAAAGGTAAACCTTAATTATCTGAAGAACTGGGATCACAATGGTCAATAAAGTAGTGCTCAGTGTATAGAGCAAGCTGGTGATACGATAACCCCTGACATATGTAGGAGTGTCGTACCCAGGGTAGCGCAAACAAGACTCAACCAGCATCACGCTGGTGTGCCATAGAGGGTAGGTGCCAGAGTCAGAGCAGCAGCTGCCGCTCATATAAACCCAGACACAGTCCCCCATTGTTCAGCCGAGGTAGTCAATCATGTCCCAGCAAGAAACGCCACAAGGACGTCAGACGCATTGGGGCGGGTGAGTGACGCTGATACGCAGGGGAAAGACCCGCCCACCTCCTCGTGCCAAACAATGGTCAGAGGGGAAGTGGGAGGGACCCTGTGAGCATCGCAGCTCCTGAAAATAACAGGCAAAAGCCAGCTCCACATGCCCCAGTCTCAGACACAGGATATACTGCTGAAAAATGTCAGTGATGTGGATGTTGTGTAAGCGGACAGCTACCAAATGTGGGACATTAATGCCGCGTACACACGGTCGGACTTTTCGTCTACAAAAGTCCGACAGCCTGTCCGACATACTTCCGACGTACCTTCGGCGGACTTGCGGCAGACTTTCTTACGAACGGAATTGCCTACACACGACCACACAAAAGTCCGACGGATTCGTACGTGATGACGTACACCGGACTAAAATAAGGAAGTTCATAGCCAGTAGCCAATAGCTGCCCTAGCATGGGTTTTTGTCCGTCGGACTAGCACACAGACGAGCGGATTTCGGGGTCCGTCGTACTTACGACGTAAAGATTTGAAGCATGTTTCAAATCTAAAGTCCGTCGGATTTGAGGCTAAAAAAGTCAGTTGAAAGTCCGGAGAAGCCCACACACGATCGGATTACCAGCCAGCTTTAGTCCGTCAGCGTCCGTTGGACTTTTGTAGACGAAAAGTCCGACCGTGTGTACGCGGCATAAGGGTATAATGGAGAGCAATCTATCAGGAGTCACTAGACTAAAAATAAAAAATAAAAGGCCATCAATACAACCTCCACCCCTAATTAGAGGAAAAAAAAGGGAGTTTTGGGACTTTTAAAGGCTGCTGACATGTAAGTTGCTAATATGTCCCTGCTCCCCCTGAGTGGGTCGCATGATTAGAAATTTTATGTGATTTTTTTTATATCTCTCTACAGAGTTTATATTATTATGCATTCGCCCCTGAAGAGTGGCTTTATTGCCATGAAACGCATTGGCCTTACAACGATGCATATGTTTTATACTCATAGGCCACTACCTTGTGTTCTCAGGATGTATTATGGAGAAGTATTCTTTCAACTAGCTTGTGTACGATTTGACAGTTATATGCTCATGGTCTGTAATATGCTGTTCATGTGTTTACTATACTCTGTGTATCCACTGCTGCATGTCATGTTGTGTGTTTTAGACAATAAACACATTGCTTACTACCTTGTCTTACTTGTTGAGTCCCATCTTAATACCTCATTCAAAGTCCCAAAACCCCCTCTATATACTATCTCTCACAATGAATAGCACCTGTGACAATAAAAGGCTTCTGTCACATTATTGGCATTAACCATATCAAACTTTTATGACAACATGTGTGCCAGCCACAGCAGCTATAGCAACTGCTTAGTGCAGGCTGGCCTGGTATCAATTGGTGCCTGTATACGTCATTACTCAAACCACAGATTCCTCACTGACATACAAAGCATATAGAGATAAAGAAAAAAACAAAAGGGCGCAAAAGCTTAGTGCATTACCAGATATAAATTTATTGAAACTAAAATCAATGAGTGCATACTCATGAAAGCTAAAGGCAGTGGTGTAACTAAAACCTTCAGGGCCCGGTGCAAGAAACCATAAAGGACTCCCCTGAACCCCAGCAGGGGACCTTCCCTCCCAGCCCGGTGGCAGAACACCAGGGCCCTGGTGGCAAGTGCAATCTTTGTGCCCTGGTAGTTCCGCCACTGGTGTTAGTAGTTTTTATTTTTGTCATTTTATTTTTTATTATTCTTTTACCATTTTTTTATTTTATTTTTTTCAATATTATTTTTTTATTTATTTTTTACAATTATAATATGACACATTTACCGTCCCCTACCCCACTCTCCATCCTGACATACAGTAGAGAACATAATTTTTTGATCCCCTGCAGATTTTTTAAGTTTACCCAATTACAAAGAAATAAAAGATCTATAACATTATCACAGGTGTATTTTAAATGATAGAGACAGAATATCAACCAAAAATCCAGAAAAAACACATGATACAAATGTTATAAATTGAGTTGCAGTTCAGTGAGTAAAATAAGTATTTGATCCCCAAGCAAAACATGATTTAGTACTTAGTGGAGACACTCTTGTTGGCAAGCACAGAGAGAAGACGTTTTTTGGTTAGTGACCAGGTTTGCACACATCTCAGGAGGAATTTTGGTCCACTCTTCTTTACAGATCTTCTCTAAATCCTTAAGGTTTCTTGGCTGTCGCTTGGCAACGTTTCAGCTCCCTCCATAAATTTTCTATAGGATTAAGGTTTGGAGACTGGCTAGGCCACTCCATGACCTTAATGCGCTTCTTCTTGAGACACTCCTTTGTTGCCTTGACAATATGTTTTGGGTCATTGTCCTGCTGAAAGACCCATCCATGACCCATTTTCAGTGTTCTGGCTGAGGGAAGAAGGTTCTCATCCAAGATTTTACAATACATGGCCCCATCCATTGGCCCCTCAAAGCGGAAAAGTCAGTCTGTACCTTTAGTAGAGAAACAGCCCAAAAGCGTAATGTTTCCACCTCCGTGCTTGACTTTAGGGATGGTGTTCTAAGGGTTATAGTCAGCATTTTTCTTCCTCCACACACGGCGAGTCCCAAGAAGACACACGTACGTACAGTCATGTCACTGAACATCTAAATGATTCAGAGAAGGATTGGGGAAAGTGCTGTGGTCAGATGAGACCAAAATTGAGCTCTTTGGCATTAACTCGGCTTGCTGTGTTTGGAGGAAGAAAAATGCTGACTTTGACCCTAAGAACTCCCTCCCTACAGTCAAGCACGGAGGTGGAAACATGATGCTTTAGGGCTGTTTCTCTGCTAAAGGTACAGGCCGACTTTGCCGCACTGAAGGACCAATGGACGGGGCCACGTATTGTCAAATCTTGGATGCAAACCCTCTTCCCTCAGCCTATACACTGAAGATGGGTCGTGGACGGGTCTCCCAGCATGACAATGACCCAAAACACACCGCCAAGGCAACAAAGGAGTGGCTCAAGAAGAAGCACATTAAGGTCATGGAGTGGCTTAGTCAGTCTCCAGGCCTTCATTCTATAAAAAATTTATAGAGTAAGTTGCCATGAAACCTTAAGGATTTAGAGAAGATCTGTAAAGAAGAGTGGACCAAAATCTCTCCTGAGATATGTGGAAACCTGGTCACCAACTACAAGAAATGTCTTACCTTTGTGCTTGCCAACAAGGGATTCTCCACCAAGTACTAAGTCATGTTTTTCTTGCGGATCAAATAATTATTTTACTCACTGAACTGCAACTTAATTTTTTGTTTTATGTGTTTTTTTGGATTTCTGGTTGATATTCTGTCTCTATCATTTAAAATACAGCTACAGTATGATAAAAATGATAGACCCTTCATTTCTTTGTAAGTGGGCAAACGTACAAAGGCTGCAGGTGATCAAATAATTATTTTCCCCACTGTATCCTCCACAGCAGCCGGCGGGTGAGGGGAGGGGGGAACCCTGCATTTCAAGGGATTGGCCCTCTTCTTCAGAGCAAAGCTAGTCTGTGTACAACATCGCTTCCTATATATGGGTGGGTGTATGTGGGTATTTCTATATAAGAGATGTTGCACACAGAGTAGTTTTGCTGTGAAGAAGATGGCCCGCCCCTTGAAACGAAACAGCTGGCAAGTCTGAATGATGTTAGGGTTGTGTGAAATCTATAACAGGACCACCCTACCACTTGGGTTGTGTTTACATCACTGTTTAGCCTTAGGCTTTTGTGAGTATGCACTCATTCATTTTCAATTTAATACATTTACATCTGGTAACACACTAGGCTTTTGCGCCCCTTTATTTTTGTCTTTATCTCTCTGTATCTCACAAAATGAGTACAACCCTCACTTTTTTGTAAATATTTTATTCTATCTTTCCATGTGACAACACTGACGAAATGACACTTTGCTATAATGTAAAGTAGTGAGTGTACAGCTTGTATAACAGTGTAAATTTGCTGTCTCCTTAAAATAACTCAACACAGCCATTAATGTCTAAACCGCTGGCAACAAAAGTGAGTAAACCCCTAAGTGAAAATGTCCAAATTGGGCCCACAGTGTTAATATTTTGTGTGGCCACCATTATTTTCCAACACTAACCCTCTTGGGCATGGAGTTCACCAAAACTTCACAGGTTGCCACTGGAGTCCTCTTCTAATCCTTAATGACGACATCACAGAGCTGGTGAATGTTAGAGACCTTGTACACCTCCACCTTCCATTTGAGGATGCCCCACAGATGCTCAATAGGGTTTAGGTCTGCAAACATGCTTGGCCAGTCCATCACCTTTACCCTCAGCTTCTTTAGCAAGGCAGTGGTCGTCTTGGAGGTGTGTTTGGGGTCGTTATCGTGTTGGAATACTGCCCTGCGGCCCAGTCTCCGAAGGAAGGGGCTCATGCTCTGTTCAGTATGTCACAGTACATGTTGGCATTCATGGTTCCGTCAATGAACTGTAGCTCCCCAGTGCTGGCAGCACTCATGCAGCCCCAGACCATGACACCTTCACCATGCTTGACTGTAGGCAAAACACACTTGTCTTTGTACTCCTCACCTGGTTGCCGCCACACACGCTTGACACCATCTGAACCAAATACGTTTATCTTGGTCTCATCAGACCACAGGACATGGTTCCAGTAATCCATGTCCTTAGTCTGCTTGTCTTCAGCAAACTGTTTGCAGGCTTTCTTGTGCATCCTCTTTAGAAGAGGCTTCCTTCTGGTACGACAGCCATGCAGACCAATTTGATGCAGTGTGCGTCGTATGGTCTGAGCACTGACAGGCTGACCCCCAACCCTTTCAACCTCTGCAGCAATGCTGGCAGCTCCCATAAGTCTAGTTCCCAAAGACAACCTCTAGATATGACGCTGAGCATGTGCACTCAATTTCTTTGGTCGACCATGGCGAGGCCTGTTCTGAGTGGAACCTGTCCTGTTAAACCTCTGTATGGTCTTGGCCACCATGCTGCAGCTCAGTTTCAGGGTCTTGACAATCTTCTTATAGCCGAGACCATCTTTATGTAGAGCAACAATTCTTTTTTTCAGATCCTCTGAGAGTTCTTTGCCATGAGGTGCCATGATGAACTTCTAGTGGCCAGTATGAGAGATTGAGAGCGATAACACCAAATTTAACACACCTGCTCCCCGTTCACACCTGAGACCTTATAACACTAATGAGTCACATGACACTGGGGAGGGAAAATGGCTAATTGGGCCAAATTTGGACATTTACACTTAGGGGCATACTCACTTTTGTTGCCAGCAGTTTAGACATTAATGGCTGTGTGTTGAGTTATTTTGAGGGTACAGCAAATGTACACTGTTAAACAAGCTGTACACTCACTACTTTACATTGTAGCAAAATGTCATTTTTTCAGTGTGGTCACATGAAAAGATATAATAAAATATTTTAAAAAATGTGAGGGGTGTACTCATTTTTGTGAGATACTGTATAAGATTTCCACAGTCTTAAGAATGCAGCATTGGCGAAGCTTACCAGTCTCTGAAGGAAGTCAACATCAGAATTGTCTCTCATTACAAGGTTCTTTGGTTCTCATTATCTCCTTAGTGCTAGTGGCATGTGTATGTTTTTGTACACAAAGCAACTGATAATAGGATTAAAGAACTGAAATACTCATACAAAGAAGGTATGCAGCCATGGCTGGGTGAAGAACAATTCAAGTCAATACCTTGTTTATTTTCTATATGAGCGTTGCCAGAATTATCACTGCTCTAAAGAATACATTGAACAATGGCTATATACAGTAGTAAATCATAGACATGTCACTTACTGTATATGCAGCTGCCTTCAGAAGGGGGGCATTGGTAAAATAAACAATCTGTGGTATAACCCCCCCCCCCCCCAGCCATCCCCTAATGAGCTCCAAGAAAAAGATTTTACAATTGATTTTATAAGCTGATGGGCATTTGAAACCTGTCATGAAGTGGGGCTATTATTACCAACACTAAATGAATGACTGTCTTCTACAGAGACGGAGGTCTAGACTGGCAGATGAACTGGCCAAATCTAGACATTTAATTTGCCTATTCAGTGATCTGCAAACATCTTGGGTTCGGGTTAAACTCTTGATCAACCTGAACCTGAAGTAAATTCCTAGTCTGCTGCAGCAAATGAAAGGGCTTAATAGCGGCACCGTAAAACATGGGGATGATAGGATCATTGTTTATTAGTGCAGGGGATGAGATTTGAATAGTATGGTCCTCTAAATTAAATAGTATTGACTTGACAATACTGCAATGGTAATCCTGACAATACATGGGCTACAATCAGGCACTGGTGTCAATATGCAGACAACAGATGAGCAATTGTTACAAGATGGAGACAACAGATTGGCAGTCCCTACAATATGGAGGGGGGGTGACGACAAATGGGAAGCTATTAAAATACCTGGTAAAAATACAGGTAATTATGATAATATGTGGACAACAAATGAGCAATGGTAACAATACTTGGATAACATATTGGATAATCATTACAATACCACAAATACTGTCATCATGAAAGTATGTGAGTAAAACAATGGGAAATTGTAACAATAAAACAAAAATAGATAATTAAGCTCTATATGCGAGATATATAGACGATATCCTGATCATATGGAATGGAAGCAACTTCCTTGAGTACTGCAATGCTAACCCTTTTGGAATATCCTTCACCCATGTTGTTGACAACAGATCACTTGTATTTCTAGACCTTCAACTACAAGTAAACGAAGAGGGTAACATCCTCTCCATGACACATTTTAAACCAAGTGCGGGAAACTCTTATTTACATTCCAAAAGCTATCACCATCCAAGATGGATATACAATGTCCCGTTTGGACAATTTTGCAGGCTGAGAAGAACATGTACAAAAAGGAATGACTATGAAGAACAAGGGACCATCCCCAAAAAGAAATTCCTGGAAAAGGTGTATAAAGAAGAGTATATGAAGAAAACCTACAAGGAATATTAAACAGTGAAAGTTCCCCACGAGGAATGCAGGTGCAGAATGGAGGAACCAAATCGAAGAAAAAAGCTGGATATCATAGCAATATGGAGTCCATCAGATTTAGTACTAGATCCAGCACCAAGGCCTTTGATATCCAATGTGTTATCCAAAGAAAATGGAACATCCTTAAGCAAGACCTTCGGGACCTGTTTGTATATGTGGCATCGGAAGAAGGAGGTAATGGGAAGAGATGGCCACAACCACACGATAAAACAATTCATCGACTGTGGTACCTCTTATTTGGTCTATGGCATAATTTGCCCATGCGGCCCCCTCTATGTGGGGGGGCATCATACGCCCATTAAGAGTGAGGTTCGGTAAACACAAGTGCAACACTGTCAACGTTACAGAAGATAACATTGCTAAAAATAAGGATAATAATAAGAACAAGAATAAATACAATTATTCAGTCCCACGTCATTTTAAAGAGCATCACAACAGGAACCCGACTGGCATGAAAGTATTTGGCACAGAGGCAATCGGCAATAACCTGGATGGTAGCAGAACATTCCAGAAGCTATGCAAAAGGGAAACGTTCTGGATATTTACCCTTTAATCTTTGGCCCCTGGGGCGTTAAATGAGGATCTTGAGATCCATTAAATTGAGGGGCTCACCCAAGGATGGCAGTGAGTGCATCATGTACATTACAGGCACACTTGCACGACTAACACCCTCCTCTCCCCTCTTCCCCTCTCCTCATTTTAGGAATAGTATTTTATGACATCTAGCCACCTCAGCCTCGATGGCGTTTCACACACTCAGTGACAATTTAGATCGCCTAGAGTGTATACTAAGTAAGGGTGTAAGGGTGTAGAAACATACGCACATGTGCCCAAGAGTTGGGCTATGCCTGCGCACCATTCAATTGAGTGCAGCACCATGTGCTGGGCTCTTGTGCACATGTGTATGTTCGCACATACACATGTGTGTCTAGTTATGGCAACGTTGCCTTATCCATTTAGCCTTCGTGGGGTCCCAGCCCACGGGCTTGGTGGCTGGGCACATATCTGCCTGCCAACAGAATGAAATTACATACGTGCAGCGTGTGTGCTCTTACTCTCATTCTGGGCATCCTTTGCCCACTAGCACCATTTGATCTCGGATGAGTGCTTGTGGGCACATAAGCATGCCTGCATTTATGGGGGTGTACTTATGCTGTTTGCACCTCATATATTTATTCCCATGCAAGAATGAGTGGAACTTGGACTATGTTACTATAAATATAGATATGTATATATACTTCATCTACCATGCATATTGCAGTGGCCATCATCTATTGACCCTATTTCCAGTCCTATTCCACTCTAATTTATCCATTTTATTTATTCCATTTTATCATGAACCATAATTTCACAACATATATGTCACATATTAACCTATTTGGTTCTTTATGTATTGTAAACCCAGCATGTATGTCTTTAAGGATTATATGTAGTACTCAAATGTGTTAATCACAGGTGACATCCACAGCATGTGCCACTGTATGAAGGTTATGAATGATACCCACACAATATAGGGAGATCCTAAACACTCCCTTTTGTGTCTGTATGAAGCATTTGGCATACCAATGTGCTGGAAGTTGGTGTTTGCACTCAGTGTGACCACCCCTCTGTGCCCAAGTATCCTTCCAGTCTCCCCCAGCCTGTACCACATCATACACAGGCGGAGCACTTGAGGGTCATATGACCTAGGGTCCCACAGATCACATGGGCTGATGTTGGTCCAGGCTGGAATGCATGACTGGGCTGCTGCGCCTATCAGTGAGGGAGGGCCACACCCCCTGGGCTGTTTCCATTAATCCACTACACCACATATAAGCATGCCAACTAGACATGTTTGTTAGGCTCCAAGGAAGAGGAACTCCTTGTGTTAGCCTATGCTATTGCACGATATCCCTAGGGGATGGGGACGACTTCACGTGGACTTTTTGGGAGGAATGATTTGATGTGCTTTTATTCAAGTTTTCACTTGTGAGTACGATACCTATTTTTGTTTATCAATAACATTTTTATTGAGGATAATGCGCTAGGCCACGCGCCTTCTATTTTTCTTTATGTTTTAGTACTTTGGACCTCTCCAGTCTGTGAAAGGCAGTGAGGTGTGCATTATCCACTTAGAGGCATCAGAATATTAATTCAACATCACACCAAGGCCCATCGCACAGCGCAGGAGACATATTTGAGTGGTGATTTGGAAATTGTGACAATACCTGGGAAAGAAGTAGGTGTTTGTAATAATACATTGGCAACAGATACGCAGTTTATCAATTATGCTGGAAAGAACAAGCATTCATAACAATGCACAGGCAGAAAATGTGCAATTGTGACAATATACCAGCAACAAACAGCCAATCATTACAATACATGGGCAGCAAATAGGTAACTGTTACAATATGAAGGCAACAGATAGTCAATCGTTACAATACAAGGACAACAAATGGTCTATTGTTACAAAGCATGGGCAACAAACAGGCAGTCATGATACTACGAGGGTAGTCCTGACAACAGACAGGTAACACAAAGACAGTTATTATAATACATGGGCAATTGTGAAAATATGTGGGTTACAAATTGGCAATCAGGCACTCGTTACAATAGACCATGTTTGCTAAAATATCTAACATTTTGAGCACAGCTTAGTGCAGGGGGGGTCCTTTCTTTGCACTAGAGCAGCTTCTGGACAGTTTAAAAGGGCTGTAGACACAAGCATGCTGTCAATGAATGTCAGAATTTCTTCTCAATACAGTACATGGGTCAGCGTCTCAAACAGCTTTGAAGCCAAAGCATCCGCATGATAGCTAGGAAACTAGACTTCTCAAAAAAGGGTTCAGCAATAGCACTCTCTATTATTTTCTCATGACCTTTTAATGCCCACTGCACCCCAAAAAACACCTTACCTTTACCTTTCACCTTGACAAAGAGATAAAATCTTGTCCGTAGTGTCTAATTTTCTACAAAATATCATTAAAACTACCCCGTAGAGATCTCTGCTTTGCCACCCAGCTGTGGAGTTTCATTTTTCTATATATACAGTTTAAAAGAAGTTGTACTTTGAATCAGGAGAGCATACTGTAATAGCATGGGCAGAGAGACAGAAAATGTCTTCCTCTTGTGGTATACGATCTATCCAGGAATTCTGTTGTACTATTTTCCCACAAATAAAGCGCATACAGGATTTCCGGGAACATTGTTATAAAAATATTCAGCGTTCATTAAAAATGGAACAAGACACGTTGTCAGGCAACAGAAGAAAATAATTGCAAATTTTACTCAAACAGATATAAACAAAAGCCCAATTACTCAGCTTCCTTGATGGAAAAAGTTCAGAGCACAATCTCTCTTAGCATAGATGATAATTAAATCATACATACAGTGCATTGAAAAAGTATTCATACCCCTTGACATTTTCCACATTTTGTCATGTTACAACCAAAAACATAAATGTATTTAATTGGGATTCTATGTGATAGACCAACACAAAGTGGCACATAATTGTGAAGTGGACGAAAAATGATAAATAGTTTTCAACATTTTTTACAAATAAATATCTGAAAAGTGTGGCGTACATTTGTATTCAGCCCCCTTACTCTGATACTCTAGTGGAACCAATTGCCTTCAGAAGTCACCTAATTAGTAAATAGAGTCCACCTGTGTATAAATGAATCTCAGTATAAATACAGCTATTCTATAAAGCCCTCAGAGGTTTGTTAGAGAACCTTAGTCAACAAACTGTATCATGAAGGCCAAGGAACACACCAGACAGGTCAGGGATAAAGTTGTGGAGAAGTTTAAAGCAGGGTTAGGTTTTAAAAAAATATCCCAAGCTTTGAACATCTCACAGAGCACTGTTCAATCCATCATCCAAAAATGGAAAGAGTATAGCACAACTACAAAGCTACCAAGACATGGCCGTCCACCTAAATTGCCAGGCCGGGCAAAGCAGAGCATTATTCAGAGAAGCAGCTAAGACGCCCATGGTATCTCTAGAGGAGCTGCAGAGATGTATAGCTCAGGTGAGAGAATCTGTCCACAGGACAACTATTAGTTGTGCACTCCACAAATCTGGCTTTTATAGAAGAGTGGCAAGAAGAAAGCCATTGTTGAAAGAAAGCCATAAGAAGTCTTGTTTGCAGTTTGCAAAAAGCCATGTGGGGGACACAGAAAACATGTGGAAGAAGGTGCTCTGGTCAGATGAGACCAAAATTGAACATTTTGGCCTAAAAGCAAAACGCTATGTGTGGCGGAAAACTAACACTGGGGGATGCTTTTCTTCAGCAGGGACAGGGAAGCTGGTCAGAGTTGATGGGAAGATGGATGGAGCCAAATATAGGTCAATCTTAGAAGAAAACCTTTTAAGACTTGAGACTGGGGCAGAGGTTCACCTTCCAGCAGGACAACGACACTAAACATACAGCCAGAGCTACAATGGTTTAGATCAAAGTATATTCATGTGTTAGAATGGCACAGTCAAAGTCCAGACCTAAATCCAATTGAGAGTCTGTGGCAAGACTTAAAAATTAATAATTGTGAAAGGACCTCTGCGCTACTATACAATAACCCATAAACTACCGTGTAATCCAACTAAGGTGTACTGCTGCAAAATCTATCGTGTACACATGGCCACCACAAAACAATGAATAAATAAATAAATGGTTTCACGCAAAATAACCTTATTTACATGTGTGACATTATGTTGTAATGTGTACTAAGTCACCAGGTGATGATATTCAATATGTGCATTCGATAAATATAGTAAAAAATAGTCCAATAGTAAAAATAAGTGACATAGGTAGATCACAAAATGCTGGTGTGATAAGTAAAAAAAGGTTAATTGGTAGAAGTGAATCATCTGTAAGTATAACATTAATGGTGATACTACTTATAAAAGTTCTTTCAGGCTTGCAATGAAAAAAATGTAAAAAAATATATATTCGTGCAAAAATCTTCATGCATCCGTGCTCACAGTGCCCTTACCTTACAGGGCTTAAATATAAGCCCTGTAGAAAGTGCTGAGTGGTGATGGAGATGACTGTTCTGGATGCTGCTGGCTGGTGATGGCTGGCTTGAGGTAGATGGATGTCCTTAGTGAATCCTCATCGGGCTTGGTTCAGGGTTCCAGACATGGTGCCAAAAAGAGAGAGAAGGGAAAACCAGGGAGCCTCCAATGGTGTAGTATAAAAAATATTTATTGGAATAAAAAACGCACTTTGCATACAGTGCATATGTTGGCACAGTGTGAGGCGGCTCACCGCCGTCACCTAGTGCGAAACTTCCGGTCCACGATGTCAACAACCGGGTCAAAGGGTGTCGACTGCTACTGCTGCTAGCCAACACACCCAGCAGTCGACACCCTTTGACCCGGTTGTTGACATCTCCATCACCACTCAGCACTTTCTACAGGGCATATATTTAAGCCCCGTAAGGTAAGGGCACTGTGAGCACGGATGCATGAAGATTTTTGCACAAATATATATTTTTTTACATTTTTTTCATTGCAAGCATGAAAGAACTTTTATAAGTAGTATCACCATTGATGTTATACTTACAGATGATTCACTTCTACCAATGAACCTTTTTTTACTTATCACACCAGCATTTTGTGATCTACCTATGTCACTTATTTTCACTATTGGATTATTTTTTACTATATTTATCGAATGCACATATTGAATATCATCACCTGGTGACTTAGTACACACTACAACATAATGTCACACATGTAAATAAGGTTGTTTTGTGCGAAATCATTTATTTATTTATTCAAGACTTAAAAATTGCTGTTCACAGACGCTCTCCATTCAATCTGACAGAGCTTGAGCTATTTTGTAAAGAAAAATGGGCAAAAATGTCACTCTCTAGATGTGCAAAGTTGGTAGAGACATCCCTAAAAAGACCTGCGGCTGTAATTGCAGAGAAAGGTGGTTCTTTAACCACTTCAGCCCCGGACCATTTGGCTGGTCAAAGAACAGAGGACTTTTTACAATTTGGCACTGCGCTGCTTTAACTGGTAATTGCGTGGTCATGCAATGTTGTACCCAAACAAAATTTGCATCCTTTTTTTCCCACAGATTTCTTTTGACGGTATTTGATTGCCTCTGTGTTTTTTGTTTTTTTTTTGCGATATAAATGTAAAAAGACCGAAAATTTTGAAAAAAAATCATATTTTCTACTTTTTGTTATAAGAAAAATCCATATATTTAGGCCAAAATGTAGGCCAAAATGTATTCAGCCACATGACTTTGGTAAAAAAAAAATGTCTAAAAGCGTATATTTATTGGTTTGCGCAAAAGTTATAGTGTCTACAAACTAGGGATTTCTGGAATTTACGCAGCTTTTAGTTTATGACTGCCTATCTTATTTCTTGAGGTGCTAAAATGGCAGGGCAATACAACCCCCCCCCAAATGACCCCATTTTGGAAAATAGACACCCTAAGGAAATTGCTAAGAGGCATGTGTAGCCCATTGAATATTTTATTTTTTTGTCCCAAGTGATTGAATAATGACTAAAAAAATTTTTTTGCACAAAGTTGTCACTAAATGATATATTGCTCAAACATGCCATGGGCATATGTGGAATTACACCCCAAAATACATTCTGCTGCTTCTCCCGAGTATGGGGATACCACATGTGTGGGACTTTTTGTGAGCTTAGCCACGTACGGGACCCCGAAAACCAATCACCGCCTTCAGGATTTCTAAGGGCGTACATTTTTTATTTCGTTCCTCACTACCTATCGCAGTTTCGAAGGCCATAAAATGCCAAGATGGCACAACCCCCCCCCCAAAATGACCCCATTTTGCAAAGTAGACACCCCAAGCTATTTGCCAAGAGGCATGGTGAGTATTTTCCAGCTCTCATTTGTTTTTGAAAATGAAGAAAGAAAAGAAAAATGTATTTTTCTTTTCTTTTTTCAATTTTCAAAACTTTGTGACAAAAAACGAGATCTGCAAAATACTCACCATACCTCTCAGCAAATAGCTTGGGGTGTCTACTTTCCAAAATGGGGTAATTTGGGGGGGGGGTTGTGCCACCTGGGCATTCCATGGCCTCCAAAACTGAGATAGGCAGTGAGGAGTGAAATCAAAAATTTACACCCCTAGAAAGCCTGAAGGTGCTTGGGTTTCGGCAGGGCCGATCCTAGGGTCACCGGCGCCTGGGTGCAGAAATATTTCTGGCGCCCCCACATGGGCGTGGTCATCTTACCAACTCCTCCCCTTTACAAACGATTCTATGGCAACGACTCAAATACAGAGCTGCTCCTCTAAGAAGTCTTCATTACCCTGAAATCCTCCCATGATCTCTTAACAATAAAGAAAATACAGGAAGAGAGAACACTAATGAGACCTGGAGGGGAGTCTCTCTGATGCACACAGAGAGGGCTTCTGTTAGAAAGAGTCCCAAGACATAATACAGGATACGGTCAAAGACTGCAGACATGATACAAGAGATGGTCAGAGACTGCAGACATAGTACAGGAGATGATCAGAGACTGCAGACATAGTACAGGAGATGATCAGAGACTGCAGACATAGTACAGGAGATGATCAGAGACTGCAGACATGGAACATGAGATGATCAGAGACTGCAGAAATAGTACAGGAGATGATCAGAGACTGCAGACATGGTACAAGTGATGATCAGAGACTGCAGACATGGTACAGGAGATGATCAGAGACTGCAGACATGGTACAGGAGATGATCAAAGACTGCAGACATAATACAGGAGATGATCAGAGACTGCAGACATGGTACAGGAGATGATCAGAGACTGCAGACATGATACAGGAGATGATCAGAGACTGTAGACATGGTACAGGAGATGATCAGAGACTGCAGACATAGTACAGGAGATGGTCAGAGACTGCATACATAGTACAGGAGATGGTCAGAGACTGTAGACATGATACAAGAGACAGTCAGAGACTGCAGACATGGTACAGGAGATGATCAGAGACTGCAGACATAGTACAGGAGATGGTCAGAGACTGCAGACATGGTACAGGAGATGATCAGAGACTGCAGACATGATACAAGAGATGGTCAGAGACTGCAGACATAGTACAAGAGATGGTCAGAGACTGCAGACATAGTACAGGAGATGATTAGAGACTGCAGACATGATACAAGAGACAGTCAGAGACTGCAGACATAGTACAGGAGATGGTCAGAGACTGCAGACATAATACAGGAGATGATCAGAGACTGCAGACATAGTACAGGAGATGATCAGAGACTGCAGACATGTACAGGAGATGATCAGAGACTGCAGACATAGTACAGGAGATGATCAGAGACTGCAGACATGATACAAGAGACAGTCAGAGACTGCAGACATGGTACAGAAGCTGGTCAGAGATTGCAGACATGATACAAGAGATGGTCAGAGACTGCAGACATGATACAAGAGACAGTCAGAGACTGTAGACATGATACAAGAGACAGTCAGAGACTGCAGACATAGTACAGGAGATGGTCAGAGACTGCAGACATAATAGAGGAGATTATCAGAGACTGCAGACATAGTACAGGAGATGATCAGAGACTGCAGACATGATACAAGAGACAGTCAGAGACTGTAGACATGATACAAGAGACAGTCAGAGACTGCAGACATAGTACAGGAAATGGTCAGAGACTGCAGACATAATACAGGAGATTATCAGAGACTGCAGACATAGTACAGGAGATGATCAGAGACTGCAGACATGGTACAGGAGATGATCAGAGACTGCAGACATGGTACAGGAGATTATCAGAGACTGCAGACATAGTACAGGAGATGATCAGAGACTGCAGACATGGTACAGGAGATGATCAGAGACTGTAGACATGGTACAGGAGATGATCAGAGACTGCAGACATAGTACAGGAGATGATCAGAGACTGCAGACATGGTACAGGAGATGATCAGAGACTGTAGACATAGTACAGGAGATGATCAGAGACTGCAGACATGGTACAGGAGATGATCAGAGACTGCAGACATAGTACAGGAGATGGTCAGAGACTGTAGACATGATACAAGAGACAGTCAGAGACTGCAGACATAGTACAGGAGATGATCAGAGACTGTAGACATGATACAAGAGACAGTCAGAGACTGCAGACAAAGTACAGGAGGTGGTCAGAGACTGCAGACATGGTGCAGGAGATGATCAGAGACTGCAGACATAGTACAGGAGATGGTCAGAGACTGTAGACATGATACAAGAGACAGTCAGAGACTGCAGACATAGTACAGGAGATGGTCAGAGACTGCAGACATGATACAAGAGACGGTCAGAGACTGCAGACATAATACAGGAGATGGTCAGAGACTACAGACAAGATAGAATAGATGGTCAGAGACTGTAGACATGGTACAGGAGATGATCAGAGACTGCAGACATGGTACAGGAGATGATCAGAGACTGTAGACATGGTACAGGAGATGATCAGAGACTGCAGACATAGTACAGGAGATGATCAGAGACTGCAGACATAATACAGGAGATGGTCAGAGACTACAGACAAGATAGAATAGATGGTCAGAGACTACAGACATAGTACAGAAGATGATCAGAGACTTCAGACATGGTACAGGAGATGATCAGAGACTGCAGACATAGTACAGGAGATGGTCAGAAACGGTAGACATGATTCAAGAGACAGTCAGAGACTGCAGTCATAGTACAGGAGATAATCAGAGACTGCAGACATAGTACAGGAGATGGTCAGAGACTGCAGACATGATACAAGAGATGGTCAGAGACTGCAGATATGGTACAGGAGATGATCAGAGACTGTAGACATGGTACAGGAGATGATCAGAGACTGCAGACATAGTACAGGAGATGATCAGAGACTGCAGACATGGTACAGGAGATGATCAGAGACTGCAGACATAGTACAGGAGATGGTCAGAAACTGTAGACATGATTCAAGAGACAGTCAGAGACTGCAGTCATAGTACAGGAGATAATCAGAGACTGCAGACATAGTACAGGAGATGATCAGAGACTGCAGACATGGTACAGGAGATGATCAGAGACTGCAGACATGGTACAGGAGATGATCAGAGACTGTAGACATGGTACAGGAGATGATCAGAGACTGCAGACATAGTACAGGAGATGATCAGAGACTGCAGACATGGTACAGGAGATGATCAGAGACTGCAGACATAGTACAGGAGATGGTCAGAGACTGTAGACATGATACAAGAGTCAGTCAGAGACTGCAGACATAGTACAGGAGATGATCAGAGACTGTAGACATGATACAAGAGACAGACAGAGACTGCAGACATGGTACAGGAGGTGGTCAGAGACTGCAGACACGGTACAGGAGATGGTCAGAGACTGTAGACATGATACAAGAGACAGTCAGAGACTGCAGACATAGTACAGGAGATGGTCAGAGACTGCAGACATGATACAAGAGATGGTCAGAGACTGCAGACATAGTACAGGAGATGATCAGAGACTGCAGACATGGTACAGGAGATGATCAGAGACTGTAGACATGGTACAGGAGATGATCAGAGACTGCAGACATAGTACAGGAGATGATCAGAGACTGCAGACATGGTACAGGAGATGATCAGAGACTGCAGACATAGTACAGGAGATGGTCAGAGACTGTAGACATGATACAAGAGACAGTCAGAGACTGCAGACATAGTACAGGAGATGATCAGAGACTGTAGACATGATACAAGAGACAGTCAGAGACTGCAGACATAGTACAGGAGGTGGTCAGAGACTGCAGACATGGTGCAGGAGATGATCAGAGACTGCAGACATAGTACAGGAGATGGTCAGAGACTGTAGACATGATACAAGAGACAGTCAGAGACTGCAGACATAGTACAGGAGATGGTCAGAGACTGCAGACATGATACAAGAGATGGTCAGAGACTGCAGACATAATACAGGAGATGGTCAGAGACTACAGACAAGATAGAATAGATGGTCAGAGACTGTAGACATGGTACAGGAGATGATCAGAGACTGCAGACATGGTACAGGAGATGATCAGAGACTGTAGACATGGTACAGGAGATGATCAGAGACTGCAGACATAGTACAGGAGATGATCAGAGACTGCAGACATAATACAGGAGATGGTCAGAGACTACAGACAAGATAGAATAGATGGTCAGAGACTGCAGACATAGTACAGAAGATGATCAGAGACTTCAGACATGGTACAGGAGATGATCAGAGACTGCAGACATAGTACAGGAGATGGTCAGAAACTGTAGACATGATACAAGAGACAGTCAGAGACTGCAGTCATAGTACAGGAGATGATCAGAGACTGCAGACATAGTACAGGAGATGATCAGAGACTGCAGACATAATACAGGAGATGGTCAGAGACTACAGACAAGATAGAATAGATGGTCAGAGACTGCAGACATTGTACAGAAGATGATCAGAGACTTCAGACATGGTACAGGAGATGATCAGAGACTGCAGACATAGTACAGGAGATGGTCAGAAACTGTAGACATGATTCAAGAGACAGTCAGAGACTGCAGTCATAGTACAGGAGATGATCAGAGACTGCAGACATAGTACAGGAGATGGTCAGAGACTGCAGACATAGTACAGGAGATGATCAGAGACTGCAGACATGGTACAGGAGATGATCAGAGACTGCAGACATGGTACAGGAGATGTTCAGAGACTGCAGACATAGTACAGGAGATGGTCAGAGACTGTAGACATGATACAAGAGACAGTCAGAGACTGCAGACATAGTACAGGAGGTGATCAGAGACTGTAGACATGATACAAGAGACAGTCAGAGACTGCAGTCATAGTACAGGAGATGATCAGAGACTGCAGACATAGTACAGGAGATGATCAGAGACTGCAGACATGGTACAGGAGATGATCAGAGACTGTAGACATGGTACAGGAGATGATCAGAGACTGCAGACATAGTACAGGAGATGATCAGAGACTGCAGACATGGTACAGGAGATGATCAGAGACTGCAGACATAGTACAGGAGATGGTCAGAGACTGTAGACATGATACAAGAGTCAGTCAGAGACTGCAGACATAGTACAGGAGATGATCAGAGACTGTAGACATGATACAAGAGACAGACAGAGACTGCAGACATAGTACAGGAGGTGGTCAGAGACTGCAGACACGGTACAGGAGATGGTCAGAGACTGTAGACATGATACAAGAGACAGTCAGAGACTGCAGACATAGTACAGGAGATGGTCAGAGACTGCAGACATGATACAAGAGATGGTCAGAGACTGCAGACATAGTACAGGAGATGATCAGAGACTGCAGACATGGTACAGGAGATGATCAGAGACTGTAGACATGGTACAGGAGATGATCAGAGACTGCAGACATAGTACAGGAGATGATCAGAGACTGTAGACATAGTACAGGAGATGATCAGAGACTGCAGACATGGTACAGGAGATGATCAGAGACTGCAGACATAGTACAGGAGATGGTCAGAGACTGTAGACATGATACAAGAGACAGTCAGAGACTGCAGACATAGTACAGGAGATGATCAGAGACTGTAGACATGATACAAGAGACAGTCAGAGACTGCAGACATAGTACAGGAGGTGGTCAGAGACTGCAGACATGGTGCAGGAGATGATCAGAGACTGCAGACATAGTACAGGAGATGGTCAGAGACTGTAGACATGATACAAGAGACAGTCAGAGACTGCAGACATAGTACAGGAGATGGTCAGAGACTGCAGACATGATACAAGAGATGGTCAGAGACTGCAGACATAATACAGGAGATGGTCAGAGACTACAGACAAGATAGAATAGATGGTCAGAGACTGTAGACATGGTACAGGAGATGATCAGAGACTGCAGACATGGTACAGGAGATGATCAGAGACTGTAGACATGGTACAGGAGATGATCAGAGACTGCAGACATAGTACAGGAGATGATCAGAGACTGCAGACATAATACAGGAGATGGTCAGAGACTACAGACAAGATAGAATAGATGGTCAGAGACTGCAGACATAGTACAGAAGATGATAAGAGACTTCAGACATGGTACAGGAGATGATCAGAGACTGCAGACATAGTACAGGAGATGGTCAGAAACTGTAGACATGATACAAGAGACAGTCAGAGACTGCAGTCATAGTACAGGAGATGATCAGAGACTGCAGACATAGTACAGGAGATGGTCAGAGACTGCAGACATGATACAAGAGATGGTCAGAGACTGCAGACATAGTACAGGAGATGATCAGAGACTGCAGACATGGTACAGGAGATGATCAGAGACTGCAGACATGGTACAGGAGATGTTCAGAGACTGCAGACATAGTACAGGAGATGGTCAGAGACTGTAGACATGATACAAGAGACAGTCAGAGACTGCAGACATAGTACAGGAGGTGGTCAGAGACTGTAGACATGATACAAGAGACAGTCAGAGACTGCAGTCATAGTACAGGAGATGATCAGAGACTGCAGACATAGTACAGGAGATGATCAGAGACTGCAGACATGGTACAGGAGATGATCAGAGACTGTAGACATGGTACAGGAGATGATCAGAGACTGCAGACATAGTACAGGAGATGATCAGAGACTGCAGACATGGTACAGGAGATGATCAGAGACTGCAGACATAGTACAGGAGATGGTCAGAGACTGTAGACATGATACAAGAGTCAGTCAGAGACTGCAGACATAGTACAGGAGATGATCAGAGACTGTAGACATGATACAAGAGACAGACAGAGACTGCAGACATAGTACAGGAGGTGGTCAGAGACTGCAGACACGGTACAGGAGATAGTCAGAGACTGTAGACATGATACAAGAGACAGTCAGAGACTGCAGACATAGTACAGGAGATGGTCAGAGACTGCAGACATGATACAAGAGATGGTCAGAGACTGCAGACATAATACAGGAGATGGTCAGAGACTACAGACAAGATAGAATAGATGGTCAGAGACTGTAGACATGGTACAGGAGATGATCAGAGACTGCAGACATGGTACAGGAGATGATCAGAGACTGTAGACATGGTACAGGAGATGATCAGAGACTGCAGACATAGTACAGGAGATGATCAGAGACTGCAGACATAATACAGGAGATGGTCAGAGACTACAGACAAGATAGAATAGATGGTCAGAGACTGCAGACATAGTACAGAAGATGATAAGAGACTTCAGACATGGTACAGGAGATGATCAGAGACTGCAGACATAGTACAGGAGATGGTCAGAAACTGTAGACATGATACAAGAGACAGTCAGAGACTGCAGTCATAGTACAGGAGATGATCAGAGACTGCAGACATAGTACAGGAGATGGTCAGAGACTGCAGACATGATACAAGAGATGGTCAGAGACTGCAGACATAGTAGAGGAGATGATCAGAGACTGCAGACATGGTACAGGAGATGATCAGAGACTGCAGACATGGTACAGGAGATGTTCAGAGACTGCAGACATAGTACAGGAGATGGTCAGAGACTGTAGACATGATACAAGAGACAGTCAGAGACTGCAGACATAGTACAGGAGGTGGTCAGAGACTGTAGACATGATACAAGAGACAGTCAGAGACTGCAGTCATAGTACAGGAGATGATCAGAGACTGCAGACATAGTACAGGAGATGATCAGAGACTGCAGACATGGTACAGGAGATGATCAGAGACTGTAGACATGGTACAGGAGATGATCAGAGACTGCAGACATAGTACAGGAGATGATCAGAGACTGCAGACATGGTACAGGAGATGATCAGAGACTGCAGACATAGTACAGGAGATGGTCAGAGACTGTAGACATGATACAAGAGTCAGTCAGAGACTGCAGACATAGTACAGGAGATGATCAGAGACTGTAGACATGATACAAGAGACAGACAGAGACTGCAGACATAGTACAGGAGGTGGTCAGAGACTGCAGACACGGTACAGGAGATGGTCAGAGACTGTAGACATGATACAAGAGACAGTCAGAGACTGCAGACATAGTACAGGAGATGGTCAGAGACTGCAGACATGATACAAGAGATGGTCAGAGACTGCAGACATAATACAGGAGATGGTCAGAGACTACAGACAAGATAGAATAGATGGTCAGAGACTGTAGACATGGTACAGGAGATGATCAGAGACTGCAGACATGGTACAGGAGATGATCAGAGACTGTAGACATGGTACAGGAGATGATCAGAGACTGCAGACATAGTACAGGAGATGATCAGAGACTGCAGACATGGTACAGGAGATGATCAGAGACTGCAGACATAGTACAGGAGATGGTCAGAGACTGTAGACATGATACAAGAGACAGTCAGAGACTGCAGACATAGTACAGGAGATGGTCAGAGATTGCAGACATGATACAAGAGATGGTCAGAGACTGCAGACATGATACAAGAGATGGTCAGAGACTGCAGACATGATACAGGAGATGGTCAGAGACTGCAGACATGATACAAGAGATGGTCAAAGACTGCAGACATGATACAAGAGAAGGTCAGAGACTGCAGACATGATACAGGAGATGGTCAGAGACTGCAGACATGATACAAGAGAAGGTCAGAGACTGAAGTCATGATACAAGAGAAGGTCAGAGACTGAAGACATGATACGATACAGGAGATGGTCAGAGACTGCAGTTCCTATGGACGTTAGTAGATAATGGCCGATCGGCCCTCTCACCTGACCCAGCAATGGTTCCTCTGATCAGGAGTCTGCTCACTCTGAATTGCCCATGGTGACTCCGCTGGGTAGAACCCAGATCTGTATTCTGGCAATGACTCCATTCCTTTCTCTGCCAGGGATGGCACCAGGCTGTGTGTCTTTCACTCTGGTGGCGCAGGGCAGTGGGGTTTCCTCTCTGATGGTGTTCCCTCAGCACTGCCCTCTCCCTCTGGAGTCCTGGGTGTACTTCCTTGAAAGCTTTCCCAGGCTCCTGTATCTCTCTCTCTCTCCCATTCAGCTGAGCCTGCTGTGTGGGCTGAAGTTTCCGTGTTACAGTGGGGCTGCCAGTCCTCGGGACTACATGTCCCACAATCCTCTTCTCCTTTTTCTATTCTATTTTTCCCTAGCTGATATAAAGGCGGGGGAAGAAACATAGTGGGAGGCTGTGCTGGCCAGTGCCGCTCACTAGTATAGCAGTGCACGTGCGGAGGAGAGGGAGAGGGAGGGGAAGGGGCGAAAGGAGAGCCCGCAGCTGCAGTGACGGCACTAGGGTTGGTGTCACCAGGTGCGGTATAACATGGTGTCACCCTCCTTCCACCAACTTTAGTCCCCCCTTCGTCAGTGCAGACCCCCCACTAAGTATAAACCCCTCTCTCAGTACAGACCCCCCTTCATCAGTATGGACCCCCCCAGGACAAACCACCCCCCTCCATTAGTAGACCCCCACCAGGACAACCCCCCCTCCATTAGTACAGATCCCCCCAGGACAAAGCCCCCCTTCATTAGTACAGACCCCCCAGGACAACCCCCCTCCATTAGTACAGACCCCCAGGACAAACCCCCCCTCTATTAGTACAGACCCCCAGGACAAACCCCCTCCATTAGTACAGACCCCCCAGGAGAACCCCCCCCTCCACTAGCACAGACCCCCACAGGACAAATCCCCCCTTCATTAGTACAGACCCCCCAGGACAAACCCTCCTCCATTAGTACAAACCCCCCCAGGACAAACCCCCACCATTACTACAGACCCCCCAGGAAAACCCCCCTCCACTAGTACAGACCCCCACAGGACAAATCCCCCCTTCATTAGTACAGACCCCCCAGGACAAACCCCCCCCTCCTCTAGTACAGACCGCCCACCAGGACAAACCCCCCTCCAATAGTACAGACCCCCCAAGAGGACAAACCCCTCTCCATTAGTACAAACCCCCCCCAGGACATCCCCCCCTCCATTAGTACAGACCCTCCCGGACAAACACCCCCCTCCATTAGTAAAGACTCCCCCAGAACAACCCCCCTCCATTAGTACAGACCCCCCCAGGACAACCCCCCTCCATTAGTACAGACCCCCAGGACAAACACCCCCCTCCATTAGTACAGACCCCCAGGACAAACACCCCCCTCCATTAGTACAGACCCCCAGGACAAATCCCTCCATTAGTACAGACCCCCCAGGACAAATCCCCCCCTTCATTAGTACAGACCCCCCAGGTCAACCCCCCTTCATTAGTACAGACCCCCCAAGACAACTCCCCCTCCATTAGTACAGACCCCCCAGGACAACCCCCCCATTAGTACAGACCCCCAGGACAACCCCCCATTAGTACAGACCCCCAGGACAACCCCCCCATTAGTACAGACCCCCAGGACAACCCCCCCCATTAGTACAGACCCCCAGGACAACCCCCCATTAGTACAGACCCCCAGGACAACCCCCCCATTAGTACAGACCCCCAGGACAACCCCCCATTAGTACAGACCCCCAGGACAACCCCTCCATTAGTACAGACCCCCCAGGACAACCCCCCATTAGTACAGACCCCCCCGGACAACCCCCCATTAGTACAGACCCCCAGGACAACCCCCCCATTAGTACAGACCCCCCAGGACAGCCCCCCATTAGTACAGACCCCCCAGGACAACCCCCCATTAGTACAGACCCCCCAGGACAGCCCCCCCATTAGTACAGACCCCCAGGACAACCCCCCATTAGTACAGACCCCCCAGGACAACCCCCCATTAGTACAGACCCCCCAGGACAACCCCCCCATTAGTACAGCCCCCCCATTAGTACAGACCCCCAGGACTACCCCCCATTAGTACAGACCCCCAGGACAACCCCCCATTAGTACAGACCCCCCAGGACAGCCCCCCCATTAGTACAGACCCCCAGGACAACCCCCCATTAGTACAGACCCCCAGGACAACCCCCCATTAGTGCAGACCCCCCAGGACAACCCCCCATTAGTACAGACTGCCCCAGGGACAAACCTCCCTCTATCAGTACAGACACATAACACCCGTGCGGCAGCTAGAGAGGACAGTGTGAAGCCGCGCCGCCCGGGTGAAGAACAGATCGAGACAGGCAGCAGCTTAGGCGGGAGTGAGAGACAGAGGAGAGAACCTGTGTCAGGCTGCAGGCACGGGCCGCCCCCCCCCTCCTCCCCCCAGCGAAGTCATTGCGCGGCTGGTCTCTCTCAACACAGAGACCAGCCGCTTCGATCTCCGGCGGCTGCTCTCCTCTGAAAGGAGGAGGAGGGAGGGGGGACGGGCTATAGCAGTGAAAAGCACAGCGGCCGCTCCGCGGCGGTGACCTGCGGACAGAGCTATCCAGAAGTGTCCAGAAGCACGGAGGGGAGAATGAGGAGGGAGGGGAGCACTCTGGCGCTTCAGCGCCCCCACCTCTCTGGCGCCTGGGTGCACTGCACCCCGTGCACCCGCCTGGGACCGGCCCTGGGTTTCGGGGTCCCGTACGCGGCTAGGCTCCCAAAAAGTCTCACACATGTGGTATCCCCGTACTCAGGAGAAGCAACAGAATGTATTTTGGGGTGTAATTTCACATATGCCCATGGCATGTTTGATCAATATATCATTTAGTGACAACTTTGTGTAAAAAAAAAAAAGTTTGTCATTTTCCCGCAACTTGTAGCAAAATATAAAATATTCCATGGACTCAACATGCCTTTCAGTAAATAGCTTGGGGTGTCTACTTTCCAAAATGAGGTCATTTGGGGGGGGGGGGGGGTTTAAACTGTACTGGCATTTTATGCACAACATTTAGAAGCTTATGTCACACATCACTCACTCTTCTAACCACTTGTAGACAAAGCCCTTTCTGACACTTTTTGTTTACATGAAAAAATTTTTTTTTGCAAGAAAATTACTTTGAACACCCAAACATTATATATTTTTTTAAAGCAAAGGCCCTACAAATTAAAATGGTGGGTGTTTAATTTTTTTTTCCCACACAGTATTTGCGCAGCGATTTTTCAAATGCATTTTTTTGGGAAAAAACACACTTTTTTTTAATTTGAATGCACTAAAACACACTATATTGCCCAAATGTTTGATGAAATAAAAAAGATGGTCTTAGGCCGAGGACATGGATACAAAACACGACATGCTTTAAAATTGCGCACAAACGTGCATTGGCGACACACTACATACATTGTTGAAAGCCTTTAAAAGCCTTTACAGTTTACCACTTCAGATTTACAGAGGAGGTCTACTGTTAAAATTACTGCCCTCGATCTGACCTTCACGGTGATACCTCACATGCATGGTGCAATTGCTGTTTACATATGACACCAGACTGGCGCTTGCGTTCACCTTTGCACGAGAGCAGGGGGGGGGAGACAGGGGTGCTTTTTTTTTTTTTTTATTCTTTTTTTTTGCTTTTTTATCTTATTTTTAAACAGTTCCTTTCATTTTCTTTTTTTTATATCATTTTTATTGTTATCTCAGGGAATGTAAATATTCCCTATGATAGCAATAGGTAGTGACAGGTACTCTTTTTTGAAAAAACTGGGGTCTATTAGACCCTAGATCTCTCCTCTGCCCTCAAAGCATCTGACCACACCAAGATCGGTGTGATAAAATGCTTTCTCAATTTCCCAATGGTGCTGTTTACATCCGGTGAAATCGAAGTCATGAAATGCTCGTAGCTTCCAGTTTCTTAGGCCATAGAGATTATTGGAGCCATTCTGGACTCTGATCAGCTCTATGGTCAGCTGGTGGAACCACCGGCTGCATTCTCAGGTTCCCTGTTGGGACAGGAGAGCCAGAGAAAACCATGGAAGTCGGTGGGGGGGGGGACATTCTCTCCCACTGCTTGTAAAAGCAGTCTAGAGGCTGATTAGCCACTAGGATTGCTTTTACATGAAAGCTGACCACTGGGTGAAAAGAATGATACCAAGATGATACCTAAACTAAGGTGACCAGATTTTTAAAATGAAATCCAGGGACATATTTTTTTTTTTACTTGTAATGACAGCAATCGGCGACTCTTTGCCCGTCTCCGCCTCACAGCCTGTCAAGTCTAAAGCCCCATACACACTATCAGATTTTCTGCTGATTTTTTCCTTCAGATTTACCAAAACCATATAATATGAGGTCAAACCTTAGGAGTTTCAATTTGTATGCAATCAGGCAGGCCCTTGCACTACATGGTTTTGGTAAATCTGAAGACAAAAATCAGCAGAAAATCTGATAGTGTGTATGGGGCTTTACTCTTCGGGCCCCAGCTACTACTGGGTGGGGAGCAGAGGAAGATCAGTCCACCAGGGAAGGCAAGGAGATAAGCAGGCAGACGGCTGGCCGGGACTTGAGCCAAGGCAGAGGAACATGCGAGTGGAGCTGAATGGGCATGCGCCCCAAACTGAAGAAATAGTTCCTCCGCTCCGACCAGCACATGATCATCAGAAAGACACAGAAAGGCACAGATAATGGAAAAAAATAAACCCCCATAAGCTAGTAGAAGCGGCAGAGCAGGGGGGTGCAATTGAGATTTTTTCTTTTTATTCTGCATGGGCTGTCTTTGAAATTGCCCCAGCCCCTGTTCAAATCCAATTAGGGGACAAAACTGGGGAGAGACTTGGTCCGGGGACAGTGTCCTCAATCCGGCGACTGTCCCCAGAAACCGGGGATGTCTGGTCACCCTAACCTAAACCCACAGGCATCATTCTGGTATAACCACTCAAAGTCCAGCAACATACAAGTACGTTGCTGGTCCTTGTTGGGCATATATTGTAATCTTTTTTTTCATGCAGCCTGTGGGCTGAACGAAAAAAAGAGATTGATCGGTGGGTATGCCCACCATTAGAATACCTCCCTTCATCCACCCACTTCTAATGATGGGCATACATGCACCATTTTGTTTTTAACTGTGGTGGTGAAATCACCACCTACATCGCTGGAGTCACGGCTTTATGTATCGTGAGAGCAAATGCTGTTGTTGTCAAGATAAAAAAACGGAGCTGCAACTGAATGGCGTACCTGCTAAGCAAATGATGGTTAACAATAAAACAAAATAACATTACAGTATAACAGTAATGCCCCGTACACACGGTCGGAGTTTGTTCGGACATTCCGACAACAAAATCCTAGGATTTTTTCAGACGGATGTTGGCTCAAACTTGTTTTGCGTACACACGGTCGCACAAAGTTGTCGGAATTTCCGTTCGCCAAGAACGCGGTGACGTCAAGCACGTACGACGAGACTAGAAAAGGCCGGTTCAGAACCAAGCGCGGCACCCTTTGGGCTCCTTTTGCTAATCTCGTGTTAGTAAAAGTTTGGTGAGAGACGATTCGCGCTTTTTCGGACTCGTGGCTTTCAGATCGTTTTCTGCCGTTCAGTTTGTGCTTGTGGGTTTGTATCTGCTCTTCAGTGCGTGCAAGCAAGTTCCACGTGACTTTAATTAGTCATTATATTCTTGTTCGTTCGTTACTGTTTTTCAGGTCGCTTTTCACAGGCCTTGCTGTTCTTCAGTGCGTTCTGTTACTTCGTTCTGAGCAGCCAACCGTTTTCTAGCCATGTTGCGTATGCGTACTCCTCGTAGAGTTCGTGCTGTGCGGGGGCTTGGTGTTGGGGTCCTGACCTTGACACAAGTCCAGTCCATGAACAGGGTGGGGAGGAGTTCATGGACCAAGAATTGGTTGCTTCAGCGTGACCAGTTCTGTCATATGCCTTTGCTCCGTGAGATCCGCGAGAATAATCCTGATGATTTCAGGAACTTTCTCAGGATGAGGGACCCCGTATTTCACCATCTGTTGGCTTCGCTGACCCCTTATATTAGCAGGCAGGATACCTGCATGAGGCAAGCCATCACTCCGGAGCAGAGGTTGGTCGCTACCCAGCGGTACTTGGCAACAGGGAGAAGTCTGCAGGACTTGAAGTTCTCGACAGGCATCTCCCCCCAGGCTTTGGGGATCATTATCCCAGAGACCTGTTCTGCCATCATCCAGGTCCTGCAGAAGGAGTATATGAAGGTAAGATTTTTATCCTTTAATATCACATATCATTGTATTTAATGTTTGCTAATATATTGTATTTCTTTCCTCATTCCCTAATTACCATGATTGGAATATGCTGTGAATGTCCCCTTTCTCCTCATGCATGCTGGATTTTTATGTAATTATTATTTTAGGTCCTTCATACATATTTGCCCTTCAATAACCTCTCCAGCATGGTGTTTCCTGGCCCTATATTCACCTCATGTAGTCACTTAACAATGTATTTTATCAGCTCCATAGTAGTGCTTTACCCCAATCACCCCCTAAAATGTTTTGAAATGTTATTTTTTCTTTAAATTCAGGCAGAGTGCCAGAGGCTTTTTTTTTGTGGTGTCCCCAAATCATTTTTAGTAACCCTCCCTCCCCCAACTGCTAGCTCAGCTGATCCCAATTCTCTATCTATCCTCAATCATCTATCTGCTGACTTTGCCAAACCCATACACACTATACCCATCTCTTTTGTGCTCAGATGTATGGATGAATTCCCCAAAGCATGTAGTGCAACGGCCTGCCTGTATACTTTCAAATGGTACTGTTTCAAGTTTTTGTATTATATTATTATTATCTTGATAGGTAATAGCATAATGTCCAAATGTCCTCAAATGTGTACAATGTGTATTTATATCTTGGTATTATGACACTTCTTACCTGTCCAGTGGGCTGCCAATAGTGTAACTAAGGAGGGGCTGTTCCAAGTAATACCCATTATTTAGGCATTCATCTCTCAATGAAGTGAAGAGGGTTACCTGTCCAAGATTTCCACACACCCCATAATGTAAGAAATGGCCCATGAGAGGGGGGGGGGGGGGGGATAAGATAGGTGTACCTTATACTTTGGCGTTGTTAAATTCCCCTTACTAAATGCTATCTGGAGGTTGACCCATAATGTTTGTGCCTAATCTGCTTGCCATGTTTCTGAGCAAAAATAGTAATGTTTTATTTTTTCCCTCAACAGTTTCCTTCCACGCCACAGGAATGGCAGACTGTGGCCTCCCACTTTGCCCAGCGGTGGGACTTTCCTAACTGCGGAGGGGCAATTGATGGGAAACACATCCACATCGTCCCACCACCCAACTCAGGGTCGTACTATTTCAACTATAAGGGGGTTTAACAGCATAGTGATGTTGGCGGTGGTGTCGGCTAATTACGAATTCTTGTATGTGGACGTGGGGAAGAATGGGCGGATGTCCGATGGTGGAGTCATCGCCCAGACGGAGTTTTACAGGCATCTCCAGAATGGCAGCTTGGACTTGCCAGCTCCAGAGGACAATGTGGATGGACTCCCATTCGTGTTCGTTGCTGATGAAGTGTTTGCGCTGGGGGACCACCTGATGCGGCCATTCCCGCTGAGGACCCTCACCCCGGAACAGAGGGTTTTTAATTACCGGCTGGCCAGAGCCCGAAGAGTGGTGGAGAACACATTTGGAATCCTGGCCAGCCGGTTCCGCCTATTTATGACACCCATCTATATGGCGGAGTATAAACTGAACCATATTATACTGGCGTGCTGTATTCTCCAATAACTTTTTAAGGAAACATTCGGCCAACTATGCTGGCTCAGTTGGGCCTGAGGCCAGAGTGATACCTGAAACACTGACGGCGCTTGAAAGCGGCCGTCCTGGCTTGCCCTCCCTGAGTGCCCGTGATGTCCGGTTACGCTACCTGGAGTTCTTTGCGGGTAGGGGGGCTATCAATATGCCAGCAAATCTGTGAAGCCTTTTTATAATAAAAAAAAAAAAAGAAATTCTTTGTGGACATTTACTGCTTGTGTTTGTTTTAGCTGACCCTGACAGAAATGTGTTGAGTCCAGAAAATGTCGTGATTGTGTAACCTTATTATACAAAGCACTGTTGGCTGTTATTTACTAAATGCAAAAAAACATTTCACTACAAGTGCACTTGCAACTGCACTGAAACTGCACTTGTAGTGCCAAGAGGATTTGCCCTTAGGAAATAACCCCCATTTTCACTGAAAACACCAATGACATCACCCCAAAAGTGTTGTAGCGTTGAGACAATAATCCACACATTCTTGCTTAACAAACTTTTTTATACCTGCACAATCACATGTGCATTTACCAAAGGTTTTTCAAACAAACCAACATGTTTGTTGTATAACAATTTTTGGGGTAGCATTATCAAAAATAGAAATGTCTATTTTAGATAAAACAGGCATGTGTAAAACCAACAAGAAAGACACAAATCTTGAACTTACAAACGTCACATTTTGTAGAACTTGAAGGCAATATCAGATATGAGTATTTAGGAACTGTGTTTGATATTGCGTTCAGATGGGGTGAAGTCACCCCTGGAAAAGCCAAATTTGGAAGATGCACAGCAATTTACCAATGTCAACATGTGCGACCTGCCATCACGGGGGATCAAGGGACGTGTTTTGGGGGAGCAAGCCTTTCCTCACCGCTACTTTATTATTGAGGAAGGGGTTGCACCCCCAAAATGCGTCCATTGATCTCCCGTGATGGCAGATAGCACATGTTGACACACTGTGTGCATCCTCCAAATTTGGCTTTGTGAAAAATCACAAAAACATTTTGCACATTGTAGCACACAAAAGAAGAAAGTGATTTGGAGGGGTTTTAAACTCGCCCCAAAACATCAATGATGTTTTTTATTTTTTTGAATAACATCATTGATGTTTTTCTTGATGTTTTCCAATTGTAAATTACACCCCATGATCTCCCCGATCAGGATCTGGGCACTTTCGGATGTGAAAGGATCTGGAGCCACAACATCACGATCACCTAAAAAAAGAGGAACCCCCAAAAAAAATTAGGTGTCAAAAATATGCCGCCATCCATCTCTTACCTGAGCCTGTGGTCGCAGACACTCACCTGTTGTGGTGACTAGTTCCACCACGTCTTCCTCCTCCTGCTCTTCTTGGGTTGGGGGGATTTCCCCTTCTTCCAGAGGGGGGGGGCTCTGGTCTCCTCGGATGAGGGGTGTCCTCCGAGTCTTTTATCCCCTATGTCAAACAAAATGGTATATTTAGCACACAGATATTTGATGGCAGAACTAGAAATAGGAAACATTGCTTGGAAGTGGGGTACAATTGTCAATTTTAGCAGAGTTCCAAAATGTAGCATTTTCAGTGTCCTTTGTCAAGCTTCAATACTTTACCTGTTTGGTACAAGCTTCACAGATGTAGCCCCCCCCCCCCCCCCCCCTATAGTATACACTGGAGCACCTGTGTGGCCCCCCTAATAAAAATGGTGTTCTGGGGTCCCACACTAGTGCTCCAGTGTCCAGATGTGAAAACAGCTGCTCAGTGTCCTCTCCTTACACAGAATCTAGTTTGCATTTCATTCTAGTAACAAAGCCATCTACACAACCCAATTTTTTTAAGACAAGTATAGGGCGTAAAAATGGTGGCCAAATGCATATGGCCTAAACAATGGTATTTTTGATATAATACAAAAACTTGAAAAATGTTTGATACGAACGAATAATGTGCCCATGAACATGAAAGTTGCCATTTTAAACTGTACAACAGTTCCTAAAAGCACATGGAGCAGCACGAACGTAATAAAGACAAAAAGAATAGGAACACAGCACAACTACTTACTTTTTTGCAGCACTCTCCGGATCTTTCTGTACTGCTCATGTTCTCGTAATTTGAGGTCCGACCACCGCTTCCTGAGCTGATCTTTCGATCGTTGTACCCCGAATTTCCGGAGCAGACTCCTGACCACTTTCGCCATGATCTTGGCCTTTCTGACACTGGGGTTGGGGTAAGGCCCATACTTTCCATCATAGTCGGCCCTCTTCAGGATGTCCACCATCTCCAACATCTCCCCAAAGGACATATTTGAGTCCTTAAATCTCCTTCTGGATCGGGACGTGTCCGGATCCGGCCTCTCCTCCTCCTCGTCGTTGCTACAATTAGCACGATCCTGCTGTGTCTCCGCCATGTGCTCTTCCCCCACTGCGCCGAACGAAAAGGGGCGGGGAATAGACTAGAAAGAACGTCAGGGGCGGGCGGAGTTATACGCATGCGCAGTGTGTATAAAGCGGAGGAAGGAGCATCAGAGGCGCCAATCGTGATAACGAAGGTAGGATCTAAACTTGGGCCTATACTGCTTCGAAATGGAAGCCTATATTGTAACAAGATTAGGGGAGTTTGGCCTGACATTAGGGTTTGTCTCGTGTTGTGTCTTGCAGAGAAAATAGATGGGTTCAACGACCACAATTTCCTCCCCCTGTTCATAGACAAGTACAGGGAGCTGCCCTGTCTGTGGCAGGTGAGACATCCCCACTATAACCATTAACAAAAGAGGCAGGCAGCGCTGGAGAAACTGCTGGAGTTGGTGAAGCCAATGGTCCCCACAGCAACCATCCCCTATTTAAAAACCAAAATTGGTGGCCTGAGGAGCACTTATCTTAGGGAGCGCAAGAAGGTCACAGATTCCCAGAGATCCGGAGCTGCAGCAGATGACGTTTATGTCCCCAGGCTGTGGTACTATGAGAGACTGCGATTTCTGTCAGACCACACTGAAGTCAGGGAATCCCTCTCCACTCTTCCTTCCACTCTTCCTTCCACCCCAGCTGAGGCTTCCGATGTCCAACCTGGGCCTTCCAGCCAGGAAGAAGTGGAGGAGCCCAGCTGGAGTCAGGTATAGCATTGTTCTACAGATTTCTGGTCAATAAAGAAATGATCTTTACTAGATGTTATTATTGATCACTAATTGCTGATTGAAAAAAGTGTTTTACATATCAATAGACAGTAGTGGGCACCCAAATTTGGGACAAGAATGAAAACTGCTGGGCTCAGAAGGATAGTCTGTTATATTTGTTAACATTCAATTTGCAACAGTCAGGAGGTGAAAATTGTGTGTGATTGATGACTAAAATACTAAAACTATGTCCCTTTTTCATACACAGGAAGACCTCAGCCAGGAGGAGGTTGTGGAATGTGGCAGTCAGGAGGAGGCGGGGGTTAGTGGCAGCCAGGAGGAGGCGGGGCTAAGTGTCAGCCAAGAGAAGCCTGGGACCAGTCGCAGCCTGACTGAATCTCAGGTTCCTCCCCTCCGCCTTCCATACAAAAGAGCCAGGAAGACAACTCCGAGTCCCGTGCAGGATTCTGCGTTCTGGCTGATTCAGGAGGCTTCGGCGTCCCTACGAGCCTTACCCACTCCTGAAGAGGCCTTTGCCTGCATGGCTGCCACCAAACTGCAGGGCATGCAGGAGGGTCAACGCAGGCTCTGTGAGGACCTTCTGTATAAAGTCCTATGTAAGGGGGTGAGTGGGGAACTAACACCCAAGACCGACGTGGTTGAGTTGGACCATCCTCCTCCTCCTCCTCCTCCTGCTGCCACAACTCCACCACCAGAGCCACTGCGTGGAAGGAAGCGTGGAAAGAAGACTTGAGAGTGATGACCCTGGGTTCAGTCTGATCTGACAAAAGCTGCAGTCTCTTGTATGACCACAGCCTGGGGACACAGATGTCATCTGCTGCTTTGCGGATCTCAGGGACTTCTGGACCAGACTGCCCTCCCTTAGATATGGACTCCCCAGGCCACCAATTTTGCTTTGAAATAGTTGATGTCTGCCCTGGGGGTACAAGGCTTCACCCACTTCTGCTGTTTCTCCAGCGTTGCCTCCCTCTTTGTTTAGTTGTGAGCCCTTAATAAAATTTTTTTAGGGAAATTCTACTCTCCTGTGTGTGTTTTCATCCAAAAAGGACAGTTTGTAGGTGACAATTCAGGTACATTTCTAACATAAAATGTGAAATTAACAAGGGACAACAACACCAAACAATCTCCTACAGATTAAATAGAACAACATATCAATGGTGTTGTGGGAACTTGTCACAAAAAACACACACAAACATTTTCGGCAGTACAAATCAAAATCCCCCCCAAAAAATAACACTCTTCAAAAAAATACAAACACAAAAAAAGAATCTACATTAAAGCCAAAAAAAAAAAAAAAAATACAAAAAAAAAAATGTCAGATGTGAGAAATCAAAATATATTGAGGGAATCCCGATAAATAGTAACGAAATAAGTTTGTGAGAAGTCTGTGTGAATATGAGCAGCAAAACTACTATATTCTTGTCACATTATAAAGAAGAAGAGAGTGCGCTGTATTAAACCATTTTTGACATTGCAGCGTGACGAAAGTGCTGTATCCATTGCGAACGCTAAGTTTACCAGAACGAGCTGCCGGAATTTCTTCTGAGCATGCGTGGCACTTTGTGCGTCGGAACAGGCCACACACGGTCGGAATTGACACGATCGGATTTTGTTGTCGGAAAATTTTATCTCCTGCTCTCCAACTTTGTGTGTCGGAAAATCCGATGGAAAATGTCCGATGGAGCCCACACACGGTCGGAATTTCCGACAATACGCTCCGATCGGACATTTTCCATCGGAAAATCCGACCGTGTGTACGGGGCATAAGACTTACCATACCTGCAAAGCAAATACAAAAAAAATAGTAAAAAAATAAAACATTTTTTAACGCAATCTGTGCCTAAAATGAATATATGCTGAAGCATGGGGGCATCCGCCCCAAAAGTTAGTTGGGCCAGAGCACCTTCTGGAAACAGAAGGGCTCTCATGATCTCTTCCTAGAATTTAAGGAAGGATCCAGTTTGTCCTGAAGCTCTGCATAGCACATGAGCATTCAGCAAAGCCAATTGAAATAAGTATACAGACACTTTTTTATACCAGCATCTGGCCTTACGGGCAATTAGGTACGGCACCAACAACTGGTCGTTAAGGTCCACCCCTCCCATATTGAGGTTATATTGGTGGACACAGGAGTTTCTCCACAACACCAGTCTCCATAGTAATTTGGACAGTCGTGTCTGCATGAAGGGAGGAAGGAACGAAAACATTCTTGTTATCCCTCCACTTCACAGCGAGCAAATTATTACATCTCAAGCAGGCTCTCTCCCCCAGCCTAAGATGGGAATCTACAAGCCGCTGGGGAAAGCCCCGGCGATTAGATCGCACGGTGCCACATGCGCCAATTTGATGATCAAACAAGTGACTAAAAAGTGACACGCTTGTGTAATAATTGTCCACATACAAGCGATACCCCTTTCCGAATAGGGGTGACACCAAGTCCCACACAATCTTGCCAGCGCTTCCTATGTAGTCAGAGCAGTTTGTCGGCTCTACGTAACTATCTCTTCCCTCATAAACCATAAAACTACATGTATAGCCTGTGGCCCTGTCACAGAGCTTATACATCTTGACCCCGTATCTGGCACGCTTGCTGGGAAGATACTGTTTGAATGACAAGCGGCCAGAAAACTTAATCAGGGACTCATCAACGCAGACAGCTTGATGGGGAGTAAACAAGTCTGCAAAACGTTGGTTGAAGTGGTTTACGAGGGGCCGGATTTTGTATAGCCGATCAATTTCAGGGTCACCCTGAGGACGACAGAGTTCATTGTCACTGAAGTGCATGAACCACAAGATCTGCTCGTATGGTGTCCTGGTCAGGGAGGCAGAGAACACAAGCGTATGGTGAATTGGGTCAGTGGATCAATATGACCGCAACTCACTCTTTTTAGTTACGCCCATGAGGAGGGATAGGCCCAGGAAGGTCTTAAATTCGGAGACCGTAATTGGTCTCCAATCTCTGGCAAGGGTCAGCTGGGGATTAGCAGCGATGTATTGACCAGCATACAAATTGCTTTGGTCCACAATAGATCTATTGAGATCTTCGGTGAAAAACAGTGAATAAAAATCAAGTGACGTAAAATCAACTGTTTCCACCTGAATGCCGGGTTGGCCAGTGAATAGGGGAAGTACAGGTGCTGCAGAAGTGGTAGGTTCCCAATTAGGATTGGCGATCGCAGCAGGAAGGGCACTATGGGCTCGACAGACCTGTCTTTGTCTTCTTCTTGGTGGTAGTGGGACACTACTCATGCTTGCCACCTCGCCAGCTTGAACTGCACTTATGGGACTCGCCACGTCACCAAGTGTTACTGCAGTGCTGGATGTACGACCACAATGTACTAAGCCGCTGGTGCTTGCCAGTTCACCAGAAGGAATAGAGGCGCTAGTACTGGCTCTCTGCTCCATACGAGGGACCTGTGGTTCTTGCACCTCAACGACAGCAGAAGAAGATCGGGTCTGGTACACCTGATTTTGGCAGGGACCACAACTCCATCGTCAGAGCTATCTGTCAGGGTGCCGTCTACAGGATCGTATTCTGAGACTGAATCTGACAGATGAGTGACTTCCTCTTCACTATCTGTCATGCTCAGAAACGTGTAGGCCTCTTCACAAGTGTACCTTCGATTTGACATTTTGGTCTCTAAATTTAGTGGTACAGTAGTGAGACTCACAGGTAAAAAAGCTCCTGACTGTTAGCGACTGATTCAAACGCTACCAAAAAAAACTGTTAGCCTTCACAGGAATCAGGCCTGACTCTGCAAATGCTACAGTTATGTGTGTTGTGTTTTGTAAGTGACAGTGATCGATTTGATACTGGACTTGGGTGGGCTGGGCTGGGCGGAGGGGCTAAACGCAGGTGCTAGCAGGTATCTGGGCTGATCCCGCTAACACTGCGTTTTTGGGAACCCTAAACTGTTGGGGACGCTAATATAGTTCTGATCAGACCAGATATTGAACTGTTCAGACACTATACTACTAAGGGAGGCGTATGGTGCATGCGTGGGTGTTAGCGGTACTGGCACTGATCTGACGCTGCCTGGGGCGATGTAGACCCTATCTGACGCTAAAACCTAACTATGATCACCCGCCGGGTGATCAGGGGGTTAAACCTTCATTGGGTAAAATACGGCGGGTGCCCTGACGCTATATAAATAAATCTAGCTAAACTGCGTCACCTGTGACACTTATACTGTGATCACAGGTGACAGGGGGTAATCAAGGGGTTAGACCTTTATTGGGGGGGTTAGGGGGGTCCCTAGACCTATCTGGGCCTAAGACTAATTACCCTAACACTGATTATTGTCACTAATGACACTAGTACAGCGATCAAAAAAAAAATCTGATTGCTGTACTGGGGGACACAGTGACAGGTGGTGGTCGGGGGTGAATTATGTGCCTACGTGACCTGGTGTCAGTGTAGTGTTGTGCAACTCACTTTTCTGGTGCTCTCTCCTCTCGGTCTGGAACGGAAAAGACCGACACGTTTACACGTTTACAGTTACACAGACAGGGGAAAGATATCATTCGTCAGGAGCGATCACCAGGTCCAGGCCAGATTTCATTGGCCTGGGCCTGGGGATTGATCGGTTCCTGATCGAATCCGATCATCGCGGCCGGTGGGGGCGCGCCCGACGTAGCATAACAGCGATTCGCCTGCCTGTGCCATTCTGCTGCAGTACGACTGCGGCGGCTGGTCAGGAACAGGATAAAGTATTGACTCTGGGGGGGGGGGGGTTGAATACAAATGCACACCACACTTTTCACATTTATTTGTAAAAAATGTTGAAAACCACTTTGTGTTGGTCTATCACATAAGATCTCAATAAAATACGCTACATAGAGAAAGTACTTTTTATAAGCCTAACAAATATGTTTTTTGATTTGTCAGAACTATATAATCTGAGGTTTGGTATTTACATACAGTGAATAACAGTCACTCCATTTACAATTAACAATGGAAGGTGTGCATGGGAGGACCAACTGCAAAAAACAAAAACAAAAAATTAACCAGGTCTTCTTTGTTGTTTAATTAGATTGGATGCTGGGGAAAGTACTCTGTGTTTACAAAAGTTTTATTTGAAAGTTTGCACATACATTTTCAATGCAATAAATTAAGTTTCAAATGAAAATACAATGTGGTACATCAATTATACAGTATAGAAGAGGCATCAAACATGTAGAAGTGATGAAAAGGGTAATAGTGGTATATATAGGGCTGCAAGATCATCTAGAGATTGTTCGAGTTAAGGTATTTATTATTATCACAACTTGGGAGTTGAGAGTACCAAGCTTTCTATCAAATGGAGGTGTGATTTAGGATAGAGTATATGAAAAACATCTTATGGTAAGATCCAATAATTCCATTTATTATTGAAAATATGCATACTGTCATACAGGGTGTGGTGGATCCTTTCTGACAGTCTAAGCATTTCCATTCTGGATAGGACTTGTGACCATGATAGGTTATGTGTTCTCCAGTTGAATGCTATCATCCATTGAATGGAACTGGTCAGTGAGTGAAGGAGTTTGTTGCATGGTGTTGGTATGTTTGGTACAGTGGCATATATAGAAAGCAAGCCTGTGAGGAAGAGGAATTTTTTGTTTGGATGATTCTTCAATTCTGGCTATAGCTGCACGCCAGATTGGTTTGAGATGTAGCTAGAAAAATGTGTAAAAAAAGTGCCCAGTTCTGAACACGCCCTAAAACAGTTAGGGGAGGTTTCAGGATAAAAGGTGTGTATTTTGGATGGAGTCATATACCATCTAGAAAAAAGCTTAATAGGGGATTCCCTAAATGAGACTGCTCTGTTACTCTTTCGGAGGTTGTCGATCATAACATTCCACACCTCGGTGGTAAAAGAGCAATATAATTCAGCCTCCCAGTGTATCATCGGTGCCGATTTTTCAGGCATAGAGAGGGAATTTAAGTGTCTCTATAGTTGTGAAATAAGGTCTCTGTCTCTTGAGGAGGTTAAACATATTTGTTCAAAAATAGTGTTTGGTGTGTGGATTTGCAATGCGTAGTATTTTGAAAAAATAATTTGGGTATAATGGGTGAGTTCAGAGTGGGGTAAGTTATATTTTTTTTGAAGAGTGGAGAAGGAAGGGAATTCATGGTTTTTATTGATCCATAATGTGAATGTATTATAGTCGTTGTGAGTTTGTGTGAATCTAATAGCTCCTAAGTTTGGGGATGACTGACATCTTAATTGCACATATTCTTCCAAGGAAAGAAATGTGGTAAGAGGACCATCTTTTAAGTAGACAAAAGTATAAATTAGGGTATTATCCGTATTACTGTCCAAAAGGTGACTCTAGTGATGGTAATCCTGATCAGAAAAGAGTGACTTCACACGTGCCCCCCCCCCCCCCGTGTGTGAATGCGCTCACCTCCAACAGTGTGACCGCACACTTAAGTTTGGTCCACATAACCAGTTGAACCACTCCTGGGCTCTGAATGAACCTGGCTCAGCAGGATCCCACAGGAAAATCCAGAGAAGTTGTCCTCAATTTAAACCAAGAAAGAGGCTGGATAGTGCATTATCACTAGTTTCAAAATGTATTTAGAAAACATAACATCAGGGTACTCACTCATTTTAGGTGCTTCCAGCGCACCAAACTATGCAAGCATTAGGCATAGGATTCCTCTCCAAACGACTTTCAAACCTGTATGTGTCAGCAGCTTGTTCAAACAAGCATGTATCCGAGATCCTCCACCATCCTGGCCCCTCCCCTACATGTGACGACACAGGGCTAATCTTCCTCAGGGGGATCGTCACATGTAGGGGAGGGGCCAGGACGGTAGAGGAGCTCGGATACATGCTTGTTTGTACAAGCTGCTGACACATACAGGTTTGAAAGTCGTTTGGAGAGGAATCCTATGCCTAATGCTTGCATAGTTTGGTGCACTGGAGGTGAGCGCATTCACACGGGGGGGGGAGGTTGGGAGGGGCATGTGTGTGAAGTCCTCCTCTTCTGATCAGGATTACCATCACTAGAGTCACCTTTTGGACAGTAATATGAATAATACCCCAATTTGCACTTTTGTCTCTGTGGATTGATGAAATTTGGGAGAAAAAATTTCTCTTTTGGACACTTGACGGAAAAAAAAGTAATAATTTCACTGTGAGCTTGCTTGTTACACAAAAAATATATTTGTTCATGTTCATTGTTACATTTTTTAGCAATATTGATTTTCATTGTTTATGGCACTTTCTATGCATTTGTAAGGTTCAGTATCACACAGCGCTGCATTTTTTTTTTTAAATAGAAATAAGCATGTCAGGTCCTTTTTATTGAGAGATCTGGGGTAAAAAAAAAAAAATTAAATTTTTACCTTAAGAAAAAAAATCCTGTCTATCTGCTCGAGGACTGAAAGTGAGGTCGGAGGTCACTCCGGTCCTCCAAGGGCATAGAGCCAAGTGGGGGCCATCTTGTCCTTGCTCGACTTCTTGCCTATCCATCCAACGGATCGGATTGTTTCCGGGTTCACCGATGGCTCCGGTAAACGTTGAAATGACAGGAAAGCAAAGGGAGGAGGGGCACCTCTCCTGCCGCCCCTAAAAGTAATCCCGTGGTGAATCTGCCGCTGGGATCACTTTTATCACATGCCAAATCGCCCATAGAAAAAAAATTATACCATGGTTATGGCAGCTAGCTACTGTCATAATCCCAGTATTAAATGTCAAAGTATTGACGTATACATACTGTGAGCGGTAAAGAAAAGTCCTTAGGTCAGGTTGCCCACAGAGAGGTTTCTCACCAGCAAAACAGGTAGCACAAAGAAATGCAAAGCCACCTGGCTCTCTTTTCAGCAGCATTGTTGCTCTTATTATTGACTCCTCTGCTCTCTGGGTTCTCCTGGCTCACTCAGTAGGGGATCTCCTGGCACCGTGGGCTCTCTCACTCCTCCAAGACTTATAAATTCCTTGAATCACCTGGACTTGTCTTGTTGCCAAAGCTCTGCCAATCCTCCAGCCTCTCTTATTGGGTTGCAACCTGTCTGGGATTCATCCAGATTGTTCGGGTTTTGAATCAAGCTTCCGGGTTTCAGACTGTCTGAAACCCGGACACAATATCCAGACTGGACTATGGCTTTCCAGTAGGGTTGCTGGCTGCAGTTGTCTAAGCTGAGAGTGTCTGTTTTAATCTCTCCCTCACACTGCCTAAAGCCAGCATTAACTGCCCCCCCCCCCCCCACACACACACACACACACACACACATAGACGGGAGAGGAGAGAGGGCTTGATCTGCTCCTCTTCCTCCCACTCCTACCCCTTTTTGTCTGCCCACACTCCAATCCCTGGTGCTGTGTCTGAGAAAAGTAAAGTGGGGGTGGGAAATTTGAAGCCCAGCAGCAGCCACAGATACAGCTGGATGAGAGGTGCTGACTGCCAAGGGGTGAGTGAGCTCACCATCCATCCCTGTCTGTGACTGAAGTCTCTCCCCCCCCCCTTCTTTCTCCTGTCTCTGAGTGAGTACACCAAGGTAAATCGGGGTTCTCAGAACATTCATTACATCAGAGTTCCCCTTTACACCAGAGGCCACAGTGTTCCCCCTTACATCAGAGTCCTCTCCATACATCAGAGTTCTCAGTGTTCCCCCTTAAATCAGGGTTCCCAGATCATTCCTTATGTCAGAGGCCCCAGAGTTCTCCTTCACATCAGACTGTGCAGAGTCCACCCTTACAGTGTAAGGGAACTCTGCAAGTTCAGATGTAAAAGGGGAACCCTGCAGATTCAGATGTACTGTAAAAGGGGAACTCTGCGGATTCAGGTGTTAAAGGGTAACTCTGTGGACTCTGATGTAAAGGGGGACTCTTTTGATTACCCTCATATGATTAGAAATGTTATTTAATTGCAAAATATATGTATACAGTAGTTTATACTATTAAAAAAATTGCTGTGCGCCGCTAAAGTGTTCGGGTTTGACTTGAAGAAAGGGTGGCAACCCTACTTTCTTAGCTGTGTCAACTCTCTGTCCTGTGGGCAAGGAATCTATCCTCCAACATGGAGTATTATATTTTAAGTAGAGCACACACCTCTCTCAAAACAGGAGCCCTGAACTAGTTACCAGGCCTTGCGTATAACAAGTGTGCCCACTGGCACACTCAAACAACCTTCATGTCTCCAGTAAGACCTGGACACAGGATTGAAGACTTCTTCCCATCCAAATCTCTTTGAAATCTTCAAGCTCTAGACCCTAATCTAGGATTACAAAATCCAGAAAATACTGACAAGCCAGTCTTCTTCACATAGCAATGATGCTCCATAGCCACTCAAACTGTAACTTTTGACTGAATCATGTGAGTGCCTTTTGTCTATACTCACACAGTGGCGGGGCCTAGCACTGTCACATGTTTATCAAACTGACAGCTCAGTCCTGCAGATTACACTGAGAGATTGCTACTCTCCCTGTGTAACAAGTGGCACTCTGCTCTGATGTCAGTTTAACAACTCTGTATCTAGAGCTCTGTGTGTTCCTGAAAAATAGGGCACCGTGCCCAGCTGTCACAGAGCTACTATGATTACAATTGGAGAGCTGTATTCTTCCTGTAATCTGTAGGACTTGACAGTTCAAGTTCATAATATTAACTCATAAATGAAAGCTACAGTAGTAGCTTTCATTTATAAATTACTGTTATATGTAAACAAAAAATTAAATATTTTAGCGCTTTAATAAACCTAGTGAACTCTGATTTTTTTAATATGTAATTGTATTTAAACTTTTTACTGCATTTGTGTTTGCAGTGGCAACAAAGTAAATGCTTTGTACCAGAATATAAAATAATGATATGGTTGCGCTACTGAAAAAAAGAGAGAGAGGGTGTATAGCAGCCAGCATCAACAAAGTAGTGACAATGCGAAAAGTGAAAAGAAAAAACAATGCAGCGCTATACATAAAAATCAACACAAATGTGACTATCAGCTGTGCAGCATGATAGTATTTAACTAAATATAAAAAATGCAGGAAGCCAAATACAATATTGTATTATTATAGTGAGTCCATGATCATATTAACGACCAATAACGTGAACATTATGGTCATATAAATGTTCAACAAAGGTGAGCAGTATAAATGTAAGATGAGTGAGAGGTATCTCAAGGGTGCTACGTGGTTTCACAGAGGTGGTGTTCCAATACCCAGTATCCACAGCAAAGAATGAATGGAGCAAATATGCTTACCGAAACACAGAGAGCCAGAGCGTGGGGAAGACTTCCTGCAATGTGATGTCAGGTGGTGGTTTTGGCAGCCCGTGATTGGGCTGCTATACCACCACAAGCCACTCCTATCCACTTAGATTGTGATTGGTTGTGAGGTCCGCCCTACAGCGATCTGTCACAGCTGATAGGACATACTCAGCTTCTTGTGATTGGATAGCTGAATAAGTGTATGTTGTTCTTACTTACCTGGTTGTTTATTGGCTGTGAGGTCGGTTTCACAAGGTTCTCTCACAGCTGATTATAGTCTGACAGCTGAAACAGATTTTAAATCAATTATGTGTCTATATATACAAGCGTGATACCAGACAAAGGACAATATGCCCCAGTAGAAGGACCTCTAGTCCGAAACATGTCGGGTTGCGATTGATTTTTTGTTCCTGGTACCACGCTACTTTTTATTGTGATCACTTTTATCTTGGCTGCTGTTATCTGGATTTTTACCCTATTTGGTTTAAAATAAACCTGCTTCTTTGGATTTAAGCACTATGTGGAGCCTTTTTTTCCTTTTCCATGTCCCCATGATGGCTTTGTGAAAGGTGCATTCCTCCTATATACACCTGTTGTAGAAGTGCGTACAACCAGACCTGGAAAATCTGATGTCTTTAGGTCGTTTACCATTGCTACAAAGGAACCAGTGGAACCTGCCGTATACGCCTCTACAACAAACATCTATTTGGATCGATCGATCCTTAAGCCTTTATGACACCTAGCCGTACGGCAAACGTGTCCACCTGTTCCGGTAAGCGTATTTGCTCCATTCATTCTTTGCTGTGGATACTAAGTATTGGAACACCACCTCTGTGAAACCACATAGCACCCTTGAGATACCTCTCACTCATCTTACATTTATACTGCTCACCTTTGTTGAACATTTATATGACCATAATGTTCACGTTATTGGTCGTTAATATGATCATGGACTCACTATAATAATACAATATTGTATTTGGCTTCCTGCATTTTTTATATTTAGTTAATTACTATCATGCTGCACAGCTGATAGTCACATTTGTGTTGATTTTTATGTATAGCGCTGCATTGTTTTTTCTTTTCTTTTCAATGCTTTGTACCAGAAACACAATTCTCGTGTCTTTATAAAAGGGACAAATTCTTTAATAAAAAAATTAGCTAACCCTAACTAGTTTTTTTTAACTCTACAGCTTGTATTTTTTAGTTAATATTTTTCTTCATTCCCTTTGCCTTGATTGCCAGATGACCTCGTTCTGGTTGACTGATTGTGCCTTTGATAGCCAAAATCAGTCTTACAACTATCTTCCAGTAATAAAGTGATAATTAATCGAGCACACACCCAGGCTCAAAGATCCAGAACATCTTCGGAATTACTAGAGGGAACGATATTGCAATGTTCTTTGACCATTGATATGTAGTTCTACATGTACATATCATTACAACCAACTCTCACCTTTTCTTTTATGGTTCTCCAGCAGTATTAAAAAAAAAACAAAGCAGCTTTGGCTGCACTATTTGCCTCCTCTTCAGCACTATTCCCCACAGTTTTTTTTTCTCTGCCAAAAATGTCCTTGGTCTTTCAGGTTTGGTGGCGCTCAGCTTCTTTCAACACAGAAAATTAAGCACATGCTATGAGTGCACAGCATTATTGACCTGATGCCTAAAGGGACATGACTATGGCATCTTGCATTAGAACATCACTGATGCTGTCCAAAGAAGAGCATTAATCTGACTGTCGCATTACAGGCGAAATAAAATCTGAAAAAAAGTAAAAAGTTTAAAAAAAGTTCTTAAGTTCTTGCATAATTTTAACTTAACGGGTGATCCAATCTGAAAATTACATTTCAGTAATGGATAACGTGACACCCCATCTTTTTTGTTTTTTTGAGACACTTCTGGCAAGAATTCCCACCTATTGCTCCTCACTCTTTTTTTGATATATACAGTATCTCACAAAAGTGAATAAACCCCTCACATTTTTGTAAGTATTTCAATATATCTTTTCATGTGACAACGCTGAAGAAATGACACTTTGCTATAATGTAAAGTAGTTGCTTGTATAACCCCTTCCCGCCGACCGTACGCAGATATGCTTACTCGGCTTTCCGGGGTTATACCGGGATGATGCCCGCAGCTGCAGGCATCATCCCGGTACCGTTGTTTACAGCGGGCGATCGGCTACCCGTGTATAACAACCGATGCGGCTAAAAGCCGCTTGGTTGTTATACCGGAGGAGCGGGAGGGGACACCCCCCCCTCCCGCCGCCTCCCGCCGCTGTTACCGGGCCTCCCGTGCGATCAGGAGGCCCGGTGTCCTTTCGGCTGCCTTCGGCGGCTGGGGGCGGGCTGGAACGAAGCTGCGAGCGGCTTCGTTCCAGCCTTCTCGTTGTAAACGCGGAAGCGACGTCATGACGTCACTTCCCGTTTACTCGGCTGCCAATGGCGCCGAATTTAAAAAAGTACACAGTATTCAGAATCGCCGTTTTCGGCGATCTGAATACTTTGAAGTGTAAAGGGGGGATCGGGGGTCTTTTAGACCCCCGATCCCTCCATAAAGAGTACCTGTCACCACCTATTACTGTCACAAGGGATGTTTACATTGCTTGTGACAGCAATAAAAGTAAAAAAAAAAAAAAACATTTTTAAACACAATTTATAAAGTACAAAAATAAATAAAATAAAAAAAAAAAAAAAAAAAATTTTAAAGTGCCCCTGTCCCCGCGAGCTCGCGCAGCGAAGAAAACGCATACGGAAGTCGCGCCCGCATATGCAAACGGTGTTCAAACCACACATGTGAGGTATCGCCGCGATCGTCAGAGCGAGAGCAATCATTCTAGCCCTAGACCTCCTCTGTAGCTCAAACTTGGTAACCGTAAAAATTTTTTAAAGCGTCGCCTATGGAAATTCATAGGTACCGTAGTTCGTCGCCATTCCACGAGTGCGTGCAATTATAAAGGGTGACATGTTTGGTATCTATTTACTCGGCGTAACATCATCTTTCACATTATACAAAAAAATTGGGGTAACTTTACTGTTTGGATTTTTTAAAATTCATGAAAGTGTCACTTTTCCAAAAATTTGCGTTTAAAACACCGCTGCACAAATACCGTGTGATAAAAAATATTGCAACAATCGCCATTTTATTCTCTAGATTCTCTGCTAAAAAAATATATATAATGTTTGGGGGTTCTAAGTCATTTTCTAGCAAAAAATACGGATTTTAACTTGTAAACACCAAATTTCAAAAATAGGCTTAGTCATGAAAGGGATAACAGTGTAAATTTGCTGTCTCCTCAAAATAACTCAACACACAGTCATTAATTTCTAAACTGCTGGCAACAAAAGTGAGTACACCCCTAAGTGAAAATGTCCAAATTGGGACCACAGTGTCAATATTTTGTGTAGCCACCATTATTTTCCAACACTGCCTTAACCATCTTGGGCATGGAGTTCACCAGAGCTTCACAGGTTGCCACTGGAGTCCTCACCCACTCCTCCATGATGACATCATGGAGTTGGTGGATGTTAGAGGTCTTGCACTCCTCCACCTTCCGTTTGAGGATGCCCCACAGATGATCAATAGGGTTTAGGTCTGGAGACATGCTTGGCCAGTCCATCACCTTTACCATCAGCTTCTTTAGCAAGGCAGTGGTCGTCTTGGAGGTGTGTTTGGGGTCATTATCATGTTGGAATACTGCCCTGCGGCCCAGTCTCCAAATGGAGGGGATCATGCTCTGCTTCAGTATGTCACAGTACATGTTGGTATTCATGGTTCCCTCAATGAACTGTAGCTCCCCAGTTCTGGCAGCACTCATACAGCCCCAGACCATGACACTCCCACCACCATGCTTGACTGTAGGCAAGACACACTTGTCTTTGCACTCCTCACCTGGTTGCAGCCACACACGCTTGCCACCATCAGAACCAAATAAATTTAGCTTGGTCTTATCAGACCACAGGTTCCAGTAATCCATGTCCTTACTCTGTATCAGGGCTGGGCTCAGCCCTTCCTTCTCAAATCTGCCCGCTCAGCTGTCGGCTAATTGCTAGCTTCTATCTCTCCACCATGACTGACCTGTTGATTATATCCTGCTCATTAGTCCTGCCTATTTAAGCTGCCCAGTACAGATGATCTCTGCCTTCGCCTTGGTCACATCTCTAGAGACGCTCTCCTGTGTTCCTGTTTAAGACTTGCTTGGCTGACATTCCTTCAGGCTCCAGATTCTCCTTGCTGTTCTACTACGCTCATCTCTTGCTCCCTGACGTTTTGGCTTGTCTGACTATCTGTTCCAGTTCCTGAACTCTGGCTATGTTGTTCCAGTTCCTGAACTCTGGCTATGTTTTGACTACGTTTACTCTGTTTACCTTTTTTATTATTATTAAACAAGTGTGATTTAACTGTACTTCTGTCTCAGTCTGATTCATGGTTTCTGACAGTAGGCGAAGGCCATGGGACGCTTGAGAGGGGATATGATTTCAATATACAAATACCATACTGGTGACCCCACAAAAGGGATAAAACTTTTTCGCAGAAGGGAGTTTAACAAGACTCATGGCCACTCATTAAAATTAGAAGAAAGGAGGTTTAACCTTAAGCTATGTAGAGGGTTCTTTACTGTAAGAGCGGCAAGGATGTGGAATTCCCACACGCTCCGGCGTAACATGGGACTCTGCTTGTATTGTGGCCTCAAGGGTCATATGCTCAGTTCGTGCCCTACACGTCCGGGAAACTCCAGGACCTAGGTAATTGCGGGGAGGTTACCTTAGGTCTGCTCTCATCTCCCCAGGGGGACAATCGTATTCTTTTACCCGCTGTCATTCACTTTGGGACAGGGGCTCATAAACTGCTGGCCTTGGTAGATTCTGGAGCCGCTGAGAATTTTATTGATAAGACACTGATTACCTCTTTGTCCTTGGAAACTCATGCTCTAGATTGCCCAGTCCGCCTGATTTCCGTGGATAATCGTCCTCTCTCACAAGATCTAGTGCTCCAAGACAGCAAGCCTTTCCAGTTACAATTGGGGGCTTTGCATTGGGAGAAGACTTCATGTCTTGTCATTGACTCTCCATCCACTCCTTTGATCCTAGGCCTTCCTTGGCTTCAGAAGCACAATCCTGTAATTGACTGGCGAACAGGAAATATTCTGGCTTGGTCCAATCAGTGTAAAAAGAACTGCATCCAGCACCCTGTTCGACTGGCTACCTGTCAAGTGGGAATGGAACAGATTCCACTTTGTTATAAGGACTTTTGGGATGTGTTTTCTAAAGGGATTGCTGACACTTTACCACCTCATCGCAGTTATGATTGTCCCATTGACCTCTTGCCTGACACTACACCTCCTCGAGGGAGAGTCTTTCCACTGTCTGAGCCAGAGAATCTTGCCTTGCAAGAATACATCCAGGTAGGGCTGCAACTAATGATTATTTTCATAATCGATTAGTTGGCCGATTATTGTTTCGATTAATCGATTAATCGGTTAATAACCTTAAAAAAAAGTGTGGTGTATAATTTAGTTAATATGTAAAGTTTAAAAAAAAAGGCAATTCATTCTTAAATATCTCTATGCAGTGGTAAATATAAAAAAACAACTATATGGTTAGGGAGCAAAATATTGAATCCACTCTGAGAATAATAGACAGAAGAGATATACTGTATATTCACTATTAGAGGAGATATACTGTATACACTATTAGAAGAGAAATACTGTTTTTTGGCCAATTTGTTGTTGGGCAGCTTAAAAAATACAAATTGCTGCAAAAACGCATTACATGCTTTTCTGCAGCTTCTCCATTGAAGTATATTGAACCTAAAAAGCACCATTTTGCATTAAGAAAAAAAAAAGTCCTTGACCCTTTCCAAATACGCAGCGGCTGAAAAAAAGCATAGATGTGAACGTGTCCCATAGGAAACCATGTTAAATTAACTGTAGTGTGTTTCTGCAAAAAGCACCAAAAAACACATAGATGTGAACCAGGTCTAAGACGTTTAGTAACATAATGGGGTTAAAAGAAACTAAAATGAGCCCTTTATAGTACAAAAAAAGCAAATAATCGCAACTGTAATGGGTTCATTTTTTTTACTGTAGAACGGTGAAAGTAATATTTACAGTAGCGATTTGCTCTTTTTGTACTATAAAGGGCTCATTTTATTTTTTTAACCCCACTATTTTACTGGCCGATTAATCGATTATGAAAATAGTAATCGATTAATTTCATAATCGATTAGTTGTCGATTAATCGATTAGTTGTTTCAGCCCTACATCCAGGAAAACCTAGCTAAGGGTTTCATCCGTCTCTCCACTTCTCCCGCAGGAGCAGGATGCTTCTTTGTCCCAAAGAAGGATGGGGGACTGAGACTTTGTGTTGATTACAGAGGTCTAAATAAAATAACTGTTCCCAATCGGTATCCTCTTCCTCTCATCACGGAATTGTTCTCTCAAATCCAGGGAGCCAAAATCTTTTCCAAACTGGACTTAAGGGGAGCCTATAATCTGGTGCGCATACGTGCAGGTGACGAGTGGAAGACAGCCTTTAACACCAAGGATGGTCATTATGAATGTCTTGTCATGCCTTTCGGTCTCAGAAATGCACCAGCTGTCTTTCAGAACTTTATGAATGACATTTTCCGTGACACGTTGGGTCGCTTCATGCTTGTATATTTAGACGACATTTTGATATATTCTCCCAATCTTGAAACACATCAGAAACATGTCTGCTCAGTATTGGCCCGATTAAAGACTCACTCCCTTTTTGTAAAGCCTGAGAAATGTTCATTCCATGTTAAACAAGTACCTTTCCTAGGCTACCTAATTTCTGACACAGGCCTCACCATGGATCCAGCCAAGATTCAAGCCATTTTAGACTGGGCACCACCTTCAGACCTGAAGGCAGTTCAGCGCTTCCTGGGCTTTGCAAATTTCTATTGCAAATTCATTAAGAACTTTGCCACCACTGCACATCCCATCACCTCTCTCACCAGGAAGACTCCAACTACCTTTAAATGGACTACTGAAGCCCAGGCAGCCTTCACTCAGTTAAAGAAAGCCTTTACCTCTGCACCAATCCTACGCCATCCTGTTCCTGAGCTACCTTATATTGTGGAGGTAGATGCATCTGAAGTAGGGGTGGAGGCGCTTTTGTCACAAAAGGATCCTGTAAATGCCGCCATCCACCCCTGTGCCTTCTTGTCTCGGAAATATTCCCCAGCAGAGCGCAATTATGATATAGGCAACAGAGAACTTCTAGCCATAAAGCTCGCTTTGGAGGAATGGAGACATTGGCTGGAGGGAGCTCGCTATCCATTCATAGTTCTGACTGACCACAAAAACCTTGAATACATCCGTTCTGCTAAAATACTGAACTCACGTCAAGCCAGGTGGTCATTGTTCTTCTCCAGATTTGACTTCACAATTTCATATTTACCAGGACCAAGAAACATTAAGGCTGACGCCTTGTCTCGCAGCTTTCTTTCAGAGTCTCCTCCTCCGCTTCCTCCACAACCCATTATCTCTGAGGATAGGATTTTGGCTTTCACCCAGACTGACATCTCTGAGGCCTTGTTACCTGCACAGGCTGAAGCCCCTCCCTCCACTCCCTCCGGTATGCTTTTTGTGCCCCTGGCTCTTCGTTTGCAGGTATTGCAGCAGGTACATGCATCAAAACCTGCAGCACATCCGGGGTTTAGACAAACTTTTGAGATTATCTCTCGCAACCTCTGGTGGCCATCGATTAGGCAGGATGTGTTAGCCTTCGTCCAGGCCTGTGAAGTTTGTGCCAGAAGCAAGAGCAGTACCTCTAAGCCGCCTGGTCTCCTACGTCCTCTACCAATACCTACCTGTCCCTGGACCCATTTATCTATGGACTTTATCACTGACTTGCCTCCGTCTCAGGGATGTTCCACAATCTGGGTGGTGGTAGACAGGTTCAGTAAAATGGCCCACTTTGTTCCGCTTCCGAAACTTCCATCTGCTAAAGAACTGGCATCTTTATTCATTAAACATGTTTTCAGGCTCCATGGGGCACCAATCAACATTGTCTCAGACCGTGGCTCTCAGTTTATAGCCCAGTTTTGGAAGGCCCTTTGCTCTCAGCTGGGGATTAAGTTATCATATTCTTCAGCATATCATCCTGAGACAAACGGCCAAACAGAAAGGACTAATCAGACTCTAGAGAAGATGGTACGTTGTCTGATGGCCAATGATGAGGTGGAGTGGGTCAACGTCCTGCCATGGGCCAAGTTTGCTTTTAATAACTGTGCCAGCACATCTACAGGGACCTCTCCTTTCTTCTGTGTTTACGGGTTGCATCCTCGTGTGTGCTCCTTTGATCTTCCACCCTCTGATGTGCCAGATGCCAACACCACAATAGAAAATTTCTCCAAAATCTGGTCCGATGTTAATCATGCTATTTCTCGCTCTGTGCTGGCTTTTAAGAAAATGGCGGACAAGAGGCGCTCAAAGGCACCAGGATATAAAGTTGGTGACAAAGTGTGGCTATCATCCAGGAATCTGTCCCTGCATGTTCCATCTAAAAAACTTGGCCCAAAATTCATCGGGCCCTATGAAATTTCGGAGATTGTTAATCCTGTATCCTATAGATTAAAACTCCCCCCCAACCATGCGCATTCCAAATGTCTTTCATGTTTCATTGTTGAAACCTGTTCATTCCAGCCTCCAAGTAATTGAACCAGAACCTGTGGATGTGTTGGACAGTCAGGAATATGAAGTGGCATTTATTCTTGATTCCAGACGAGTGCGCAATTCCTTACAATATCTCGTTCATTGCAAAGGTTTCGGCCCAGAGGATCGATCTTGGGTCCCAGCTCGTGATCTTCATGCTGACCGACTTAAGAAGAAGTTTCATCTTCGTTATCCAAGTAAGCCTGGGGGTGCAGGAGCAACCCCTCGAGAAAGGGGGGGTACTGTCAGTACTAGGATCCCTTTAGGACCCAGCACAACTCACCTGACACAGCCTTTACCTGGGAAACAACAATGATTGGCCAGCTCACCTTTAAATAACTTGCATCAGCATTCAATCATTGCTCGTGTTAGAGTTTACCTTGTGTTTGATCCAGTTGATATCTGCTCTGTGTATTTCGTGTATGAACCGGCTCGTTTGACCCTGTTTGCTTGCTTCTGATTCGGTACTGTTTGGACTCTGATCTTCCTGTGTATGACCCAGCTTGCCTAGACTACGTTTTTGCCTGATACCACTAGTACCTTCATCTGCAGCGGTGAACTACAAGCACCAGACATCTATCCTCCACCTGCAGCGGTGAACTACAAACACCAGACACCATCAATCCTCATCTGCAGCGGTGAACTACAAGGTCCAGCAAACATCTACCTACATCTACAGCGGTGAACTACAAATCCCAGCTGACCTGCTCTGCTCAGACCTGCTCATGGTATGTGCTCTTGTTCTTTGAACTCTTTGCATAATCAGAACACCTGAACTGTTACCTGTTATATGCTCTAACCTGACACCCGCACGCTCCGCTTCTGCTGCCAATTGCCTCATGTCCATCAAACAGAGTACGAGAACTGTTGCCGTTTTCGCCAATGAATTCCGTACTCTGGCAGCAGAGGTTGCTTGGAACAATGAGGCCCTCGTGGCTGCTTTTTCTCATGGTCTCTCAGATACCATCAAGGATGAGATATCAGCCCGAGATATACCCACTGAGCTGGGGAAGTTGATCACGTTTGCCATCCTCATTGACTCCAGACTCCAGAAAGACTCCAGAAAGACTCCCTTTTAAGGAGCGCTTGTGGAAGCCTCCTGTACATTTGTCTCTGAACTTTGCAGTCCCACCCTTGCCTCCCTCACCTCCCATGCCTCCTGGTACTGAGTCAGTCTGTGAAGATGAACCCATGCACTTGGGCTTCATGCGTCTCTCTGCGGATGAGAGAACACTTAGGAGGAGGGAGAGATTGGGCCTTTATTGTGGACAGGCAGGTCACTTTGAAGTCTTGTCCCGAACCTGGAGGTCCTGTCACGGATAGACCTTAGGTGGCGTTGTTTCATCCCCCAGTTATCCAGAAGGATAAAGCCCCTGGTTTTGGTTACCCTTTCTTGGGCTGAGTCAGTCGAGATACAGGCTCTAATCGACTCTGGGGCTGCAGGCCTGTTCATTAATGCTGCCTTTGTATCGAAGCACTCTATTTGCCTTGAGCTGCGTGACACTCCACTTGCCATTGAGGCTCTTAATGGGAGCCCTCTACAGCCTGCCCATGTGACTCATGAGACTGTTCCGTTGTCCATGGCTGTAGGGGCTCTTCACCATGAGATAATCCTATTCTAAGTTATTTCCTCACCTAAGTTTCTGCTGGTTATTGGTTATCCTTGGTTACAGAGGCACAACCCCTCTTTTGATTGTCTCCGTGCTGAGGTTTTCACCTGGTCGCCACAATGTAGTAAGACATGCTTCCAGAAGGTAGGCAAGGTCCTGTGCACCTTTTCACTCTCCTCCCTGCCGGAGGAGTACTGCAATTTTAGTGATGCCTTTGACAAAGGTCAAGCCGGTAGTTTTGCCTCCACACCGGTCGTATGATTGCGCAATTGACTTTCAATCTGGTGCCATACCCCCTCATGGCTGGGCTTACCCTTTGTCGGTCTTGGAGGATAAGGCCATGGAGGAGTATGTTGCAAACGCACTTTCTCAAGGTTTCATCTGCAAATCCTCATCTCCTGCTGGTGCTGGTTTGTTCTTTGTGAAGAGGAAGAGTGGTGAACTGAGACCTTGTATGGATTATAGAGGTCTCATTCATTTCATGATTAAGAATGCCTATCCGATTCCATTGATTACGGAGTTATTTGACCGCTTCAAGGGAGCAACAGTTTTCATGAAGCTTGATTTGAGAGGGGCATACAATCTTGTGAGGATTAATAAGGGCGACGAGTGGAAAACTGTGTTTATTACCAGAACAGGCCATTATGAGTACCTTGTAATGCCCTTTGGCCTTTGTAACGCCCCCCTGCAGTTTTCCAGGAATTTATTAACGATGTCCTCCAAGATTTGTTGCAGTTATGTGTAGTGGTTTATCTCGACGATATCCTCATATTTTCCAAGTCCCTGGAGAGCCAGCACACAGATGTTTTTTGTGGGCTTCAGAAACTAAAAGAGAACAATATAAGTAGAGGGGTCCGCGCTTAGGACAGGGTGAGAGCTGCTGCCTATTCCTGATTGGTATCTCAAAGGATCCAATAATAAAGTAAAGTGGTAAGGGAATAAAGACGGCGCTGCCCTCAATATGATTGGGTGCTATAACCTAATACGGTAAATGAACCTGAACTAGGTGTTCATAGTGCAATCTCACCAAATGTTGCAGAAGTAACCAAAAGTGAAAGATCCAAAAGATCAAAAAACAAAAGCCGTAACCTCAGTGCATACAACACTGCTACATAAAGTGAAATAAAATAAAATAAAATAAAAAACCGGCAGCGAGTATGGTCATGCGTTCCACCGTGCGTTCCAGCCAACACTTCCGGGTATGACGTGTGAGCGTGACTCCGCCTTACGCGTTTCGTCATAGGACGTTTTCAAAACGTCATAGGACGTTTTCAAAGGCAAACGTCCTATGACGAATGACGTCCTATGACGTTTTGAAAACGTCCTATGACGAAACGCGTAAGGCGGAGTCACGCTCACACGTCATACCCGGAAGTGTTGGCTGGAACGCACGGTGGAACGCACGACCATACTCGCTGCCGGTTCCAACCCTGCACACAGCGGTGCTTGTTTTTAAATTTTTACTTTGGTTTTTTGGCTTGTAGCCTGTGAACATTTACAATGGGACTCTTCTGTAACGGTTATGTGCAATAAATTTTATACAAACGTACTTCACCAAGGAGGCCCCCTTGTGTTTCTTTTTCTCCGGTATACTGGAGAGTTGAAGTTGGCAAATCGTTGGAATATCCTGACCACATTAGAATACATCTGTTTCCTGGAGTAGCTGTAAGGACCGAAAGCTGTAGAGGAAGGGAAGCACACTCGGAGTGAATATCACCTGCCGTGGGACACCCACTCTGCCGCTCGGTACCCCTGCAGGGGTGATCATCTCTGGTGAGTGGGGTAACATTGGGGGGTGAGCACCTGAAAGTCACCGTCTTGAATGAAAGGCACGGAAGTCACTGCAGTGTGTCCCCAAGGATACAATTAACAGCATTTATTTTGTTGGACTCTGTCTTCTCCACCTGGTCATTTATGTATGACCCCTTGCATGGACCTTTTAGGAGCTAATGATTGCTGCATATGCATTTGTTAAACTGGATTTATGGCTGCTGTATGCTTTTCCATATAATTGCATTTAACTCACAGGGAGTGTGCTAATAGTGTGTCACAATTAAGTTTTTTATGGTTCACATAAGTTGTTTTTCTGGTTCACATACGCCTTGGTGTCTCAATATTTTAGGAAATTGTAGCATTATCTTATATACACATGATAACGGCACATGGAGACCATAGTAACACTACATATATATTCAATTTAAAAATTTTTTTTTTTTTAATCACTTATTTCACAGCACCCCTGGCGCCATTTTGTCCCAAAACTTTTGAGTTTTGAGGAAACATAATAATTTTTTATTCAACCACTGTTCACTATACTTTACTACTCTATTTTGAAATAACTATTTAACCCACTAGGGGGATTTTATTTTATTTTATTTTATTTTATTTCACTTTATGTAGCAGTGTTGTATGCACTGAGGTTACGGCTTTTGTTTTTTGATCTTTTGGATCTTTCGCTTTTGGTTACTTCTGCAACATTTGGTGAGATTGCACTATGAACACCTAGTTCAGGTTCATTTACCGTATTAGGTTATAGCACCCAATCATATTGAGGGCAGCGCCGTCTTTATTCCCTTACCACTTTAAAAGAGAACAATCTCTATTGTAAATTGGAGAAGTGCGAATTCCAACGTGAGCAGGTTAAATTCCTGGGTTATGACATTTACACTGCTGTTTTTTCGATGGACCTAGAGAAACTTTCATCAGTTTTACAGTGGCCCCGAACCCATGGGTTTGCGTCCTCTGCAGCGTTTTCTTGGCTTTGCCAACTATTATAAGAAGTTTATTCGTAACGTCTCGTCTCTGGTCAAACCCCTGACTGATATGACCAGAAAGGACGGTAACCCACAAAGTTGGTCTCCGGAGGCCTTAGAGAGTCTCAAGGCTGCCTTTGTTTCTGCTCCTATGTTGGCACATCCTGATACTACGTTACCTATTATCCTTGAGGTTGATGCTTCTGAGACTGGAGTTGGCACCCTTCTGTCTCAACGTCCTACCTCTGAGAGCTATGCATCCTTGTGGCTACTTTTACTTTTTAGCTATGCATACTTGTGGCTACAAGAAATTGTCATCTGCGGAGTGCAATTACGAGATTGGTGACAGAGAGCTTTTAGTGATCATTTTAGCCCTGAAAGAATGGAGACATCTCCACAAAGGTACCACTGTGCCTGTTCTCATTCTTACTGACCATAAGAATCTCACATTCTTGTCTGAGGCTAAACGCCTCTCTCCCAGAAGGGCACGATGGGCTCTTTTCTTGTCTAGTTTCAATTACATTGTCTCATTCTTACCCTGTACTAAGAATGTAAGGGCTGACGCTTTGTCACAACAATTTTCCTCCACTTCCAAGATGGATTTGGTTCCGGTTCCTGTGATTCCCCCTGATCGTATTCTGGCTTTGGTTCGCACCAGTCTCACTTCTCCTTGAGCGACAAAATTCTTGCTGCTCAGGTCCATGCTCCTCCTGAGAAACCTTGTGACCGCTGCTTTGTCCCAGAGAGTCTCCATACTGCCGCGCTCTATACTTACCATTCTCCCAAGGCTGCTGGCCACCCTGGGAATAATCAACTCTTTTGGGCCATTTCCCAACAATTCTGGTGGCCTAGTCACGGGCTGATGTAACCACCTTCGTAGCTGCCTGTTCCATGTGTGCTCAGAGTAAGACTCCATGACACCTTCCAGTGGGCCTAATACAACCCATACCCAATGGAGAGAGGCCCTGGACCCACCTGTCTATGGATTTCATTGTGGAGTTACCCAACTCCCAGGGCAACACAATTATCCTTATGATAGTTGAGCGGTTCTCGAAAATGTTCCATTGTATTCCACTTAAGAAGTTCTAAGAAACTGGCTTCCATTTTTGCTTGGGAGATCTTTCGCTTACATGGGCTACCCAAGGTGATTGTCTCGGACAGGGGTAGTCAGGTTGTGTCCCGGTTCTGGTGAGCCTTTTGTGCACAGTTGGGAATTCAGCTTGCTTTCTCCTCTGCGTATCACCCGCAGTCTAATGGGGCCGCAGAACAAGCCAATCAGTCCTTGGAGCAATTCCTACGTTGCTATATTTCTGACCATCATAACAACTGGTCAGACCTCTTACCGTGGGCAGAGTTTGCTCACAATAGTGCCTTGAATTCTGCTTCCCAATTGTCCCCGTTTATGGCGAACTATGCTTTCCAACCTTCCATGTTGCCTGACTCATTTGTTCCGCAGAGTATTCCTGCTTTAGGGGAGCATCTCCGTGGTCTTCGTTCCACTTGGGCACAAGTACAGGAGGCTTTGCGACATGCTAATGATAGGTACAGACTCCATGATGACCACAGACGCCTGCCTGCGCCTTCCTACCAGGTTGGGGACAGGGTTTGGCTGTCATCTCGCAACCTCCGACTTCGCGTTCCCTCTATGAAGTTCGCACCTTGGTTTATTGGGCCTTTCCGTATTCTTCGCAGGATTAATTGGCTTACGCATTAGACCTTCCTTCTAGTATGCGAATTTCGATTGTATTTCATGTCCCCTTATTAAAACCTTTGGTCTGCAACCGCTTTACCACCTCGGTGCCTTGTCCTCACCCTGTACAGGTTGAGAACCATGAAGAGTATGAATTACAGTCCATTGTTGACTCCTGTGGGTTCCGTGGGCGCATACGGTACCTGGTGCATTGGAAAGGGTACAGTCCGTAGGAATGCTCTTGGGTCTCATCCTTGGACGTACATGCCCCTGTCCTCCTCCGTGATTTGCATAGACGTTTTCCCCTCAAGCCTGGTGGTCCTCCGAAGGGGAGGGGTCATTGAGGAGGGGGTACTGTCAGGGCTGGGCTCAGCCCTTCCTTCTCAAAGCTGGCTGCTCAGCTTTCAGCTAATTGCCAGCTCCTATCTCTCCACAGTGACTCACCTGTTGATGATATCCTGCTCGTCGGTCCTGCCTACTTAAGCCGTCCAGTCCAGATGATCCTCTGCCTTCGCCTTGGTCACATCTCTAGAGACGCTCTCCTGTGTTCCTGTTTAAGACTTGCTTGGCTGACATTCCTTCTGGCTCCAGATCCTGCTTGCTGTTCTACTACGTTCATCTCCTGCTCCCTGACGTTTTGGCTTGTCTTACTATCCGTTCCGGTTCCTGAACTCTGGCTATGTTTTGACTATATTTACTCTGTTTACATTTTTTATTATTATTAAACGAGTGTGATTAAACTGTACTTCTGATTCATGGTTTCTGACACTCTGCTTGTCTTCAGCAAACTGTTTGCGGTCTTTCTTGTGCATCATCTTTAGAAAAGGCTTCCTTCTGTGATGACAGCCATGCAGACCAATTTGATGCAGGATATGTGCACTCAACATCTTTGGTCGACCATGGTGAGGCTTGTTCTGAATCTAACCTGTCCTGTTAAACCGCTGTATGGTCTTGGCCACCATGCTGCAGACTCAGTTTTAGGGTCTTGGCAATCTTCTTATAGCCTAAGCCATCTTTATGTATAGCAACAATTCTTTTTTTTTCATATCCTCAGAGAATTCTTTGCCATAAGGTGACATGTTGAACTTCCAGTGACCAGTATGAGAGAGTGAGAGCGATAACACCAAATTTAACACACCTGTTCCCCATTCACATATGAGAACATAAAAACAGTAACGAGTCACATGACACTGGGAGGGAAAATGGCTATTTGGGCCCAATTTGGACATTTTCACTTAGGGGTGTACTTACCTTTGTTGCCAGCAGTTTAGACATTAATGGCTGTGTGTTGAGTTTTTTTGAGGGGACCGCAAATTTACACTGTTATACAAGCTGTACACTCACTACTTTACTTTACATTGTAGCAATGTGTCATTTCTTTAGTGTTGTCTCATGAAAATATATAATAAAATATTTACAGAAATGTGAGGGGTGTACTAACTTTTGTGAGATACTGTATATATTTTAAAATAAAACTCATCATAATGACTAGGGGAGGCATGTAGGTCTGGTATTTTACCAACAAGCAATATAAGAAATATTTAGGTGCTTTCCATTTTTACATTTCAAAATATTTTCAAAAGTCAAAACATTTTCTACCTTTTCATACCTCCCCCCTTCATCCCTAAGCACTTTTTTTTCTTGCAATTTTTTTCCCCAGTGGATTTACCCTTTAACTCTGCCTTTATGACTTATGTCTAGTTGTTTAATTATATGGCATCTCAGAAGACCTCACAAATAATGATTATGTATGCTTGTTAATGTTGTTCTATGAGTTTTTTGTTGACGACTTTCTGTTCTGTAGTGAACTGTACATTCTTTCCAAAAAAAAAAATCAATAAAATCAGATTAATTATAAAAATGACAACAAGCGTTAAAAATCATGAAAACCTGACCATCTGGCAAATATCACAAAAAATTACCAAAAATGTAATGTATGCAACTATCCCGTATATAACGTTCTATAACCTTGTACAATGCACAAATATTAGGAAATGTGTTGCGCTACTCATTAGCACCTGCAAAGGGGTGATGCTGATTTTTTAAAGGAGACACGCTAGAACTAGAAAGAGGACCTGTCACCATTACTCATGGATGAATTGATTTTTCAGTCCAAAAAGCACTTTTGTGACCTGTTAGGTCCACGAGCCAGGTGAGCGAACATTTCTGCTGGTGGTTGAACACTTTCAGTTTAAGGTGGTGCACAGATTTCACCTTTCACTTATTTGAAGATCATTGCAAAAATCTTTTGTTTATTCACAAAAGAGTTTTTTTTAAATTACTCGTGTGTATTAGTGGTGGACTTTTTCACTTTAGGGTGAAGTGCAATGTGATTATTTATTTATTTGAGGTGCATTGACATTAAATAAAGATAGGTGATCACTTATTTGTCATATAGTGGTGATTCTTTAACTTTTCAGTTTTGGGTGGAGTACATATCTATATTATTTAAGAAATCTACTATTTTCTATATATTGTATTCTGTTTAGTGCAACTTTTTGGGTATAACGTTTTTTATTTATCGCTTTAGGAAATGTAACGGCTAATGAGCAGCACATTTCTTATTAGTACTTATGTGATGTGGGAACACATTTGGTGTTTGCTGCAGCCAGGGCTGGCCTATGAAATTGTGCTGCCTGGGTCCAAGAATTAAATGCTACCCCACCCCAAAAAAAAAATCACGCCCACCAAAAGGCCCCCACATCCATTATTTTGAATCATGATAATTACAACTAAAATTAAATTTATCAGGAAGTCAGATTTACAGGAAACAGCAGTATGTCTATATGGAAAGTTATATGATATACTATTATGTTCAATTGCAAGGGGTAGGCTATGGTAGTATAGGGAGAGGCTAGGATAGTATAGGTACAGGCTAGGGAAGTACATGGACGGGCTAGGATAGTACAGGGGCAGGCTAGGGTAGTATATGACAGTGGTATCAGTGGCAGTGCTGGGGAGGGATGGGATCAGTGGCAGTGCTGGTGGGGGGTGGGATCAGTGGCAGTGGTAGGGAGGGATGGGAATTAATGGCAGTGGTAGGGAAGGATGGGGATCAGTGGCAGTGCTGGAGAGGGATCGGGATCAGTGGCAGTGCTGGGGAAGGATGGGGATCAGTGGCAGTGCTGGGGAGGGATGGGATCAGTGGCAGTGCTGGGGAGGGATGGGATCAGTGACAGTGCTGGGGAGGGATTGGGATCAGTGGCAGTGCTATGGAGGGATTGGGATCAGTGGCAATGCTAGGGAGGGATAGGGATCAGTGGTAGTGCTAGAGGGATGGGATCAGTGGCAGTGGTAGGGAGGAATGGGGATCAGTGGCAGTGGTAGGGAGGAATGGGGATCAGTGGCAGTGTTGGGGATGGATGGGGATCAGTGGCAGTGCTGGGGAGGAATGGGGATCAGTGGCAGTGCTGGGGAGGGATAGGGATCAGTGGCAGTGCTGGGGAGGAATGGGGATCAGTGGTAGTGCTGGGGAGGAATGGGGATCAGTGGCAGTGCTGGGGAGGAATGGGGATCAGTGGCAGTGCTGGGGAGGAATGGGGATCAGTGGCAGTGCTAGGGAGGGATGGGGATCAGTTGCAGTGCTGGGGAGGGATGGGAATCAATGGCAGTGGTAGTGGTAGGGAGGAATGTGGATCAGTGGCAGTGCTGGGGATGGATGGGGATCAGTTGCAGTGCTGGGGTTGGATGGGGATCAGTGGCAGTGGTAGGGAGGAATGGGGATCAGTGGCAGCGCTGGTGAGGAATGGGGATCAGTGTCAGTGCTGGGGAGGGGGTCAGTGTCAGTGCTGGGGGGGGTCAGTGTCAGTGCAGGGAGGATAGGATCACGGGCAGTGGTGCTCACTTTGTCTCCAGTTCCATGGTGTCTGCGGCAGCAGTGACACCTATGCCGAGATCAGGAGATGGGGTCTCCTCCAGCCCCTCCCACTTTAGGATTCATGAGTCAGCTGACTTCTAGTCTCTGCTTCTAGCTGTTCCGTGAGCTGAATAGGCGGCTGCGAAGAGGGTGAATGGGCGGCCGCAGGCTTCAGGGAAAGCCTAGCTTCTTTGTGTCCCACATGCAGACCTGCTCACTGCTGGAATGCACCATCTGCCTGCCTTGAAGGGGGGGGGGGGACACGGTGCCCCTGCACACAAAACTGCTGAAAAAAAATGTGAGCGTCAATTTGCTCTTAAAGTGCCACCTGGGACCATGGGACCCACTCTATTAGGTGTGTGCTTGTTTTTGTTTTGTAATGCTCAGTTTGGTAAGTGGGTTGGCAGCGCACAGAGTTTTTGCTTTTAGGCTTCATGCAAAATAGCATTTTTTAAGCTCCTAGAAGCTTTTATTTGCATTTTTTTCTGCTCCTAAAAGCTAAATAGTGTTATCCTATGTGTCCATGCACACTACTTTAGGCTATTAGCATTTTTTGAGCTTCAGCTTCTCGGAGCAGAAAAAAATTTGCTGAATGCTCCTAACTGCGCGTAACTGCTTCTAAATGCTACTAAAATGCTACTAACAGCTTATATTTAGCTTTTTCTTTTTCTTCATGTACTGCAAAAACACCAATGAAATGCTAATGCTCCTAACTGCTCCTAAAAGCTTCTAAAAGCTTCTAAAGGCTACCAAAATGCTACTAGAATCTGGCACAAAAATGCTAGTATCGGCATTTTTCATCCAGCATTTCTCTGGAATTTTTTTTTAGCGTATAGTGTGCATGGAGCCTTAACTAGTAAAAGGCACGCAGTCATGGCGCTGTGGTTCAGCCTTTTCAGTGGTTGTAAAGGCTGAAGTTTTTTTACCTTCATGCATTTTATGAACCTTTTATAAACCTTCTGTGTGCTGTTCCACCCCAGCCCCCCTAAGGGCTCATGCACACAGGACGTTTTAAAAACAGCAGCGCTAAAAACGCCCCTTTTTTTCCGCGTCTAGCTGCATTTTTACATTAGCATTATTGCTCGTTTTCCTGCGTTTTTTGGTGTTTTTTTGTTCTTATTTGTTAAAAACATTCCCTATATTGTAAAAATGCCTAAAAAAGTCAAACGCGGCTAAACGCGGCTTGATGCGTTTAGCCACATTTTTTGGTGTTTTAGTTTTTAACCAATTACCGACCGCCGCACGCCGATGTATGTCCCTACTTTGGGGACGGATATCATTGTTATGGCAGCAGCTAGCTGCCATAACCCCGGTATCTCCGTGTTCGGCTGGTGGTCGGCTACAAGATAAAAGTGGTCTCTGCGGTGGATTCGCCGCAAGATCACTTTTATCGTTGGTGGGAGAGGGTGCCCTCCGCCGCTTACCGGAGCCGTCGGCAGCGGAGGAGGTGATCGCATTGTCCCCTGGGCTGACATGGAGACGAGTGAGGGCAAGATGGCTCCCACCCATCTCTCAATGACACTGCAGGGCGGAAGCGATGTCAAAACGTTTTTTTTTTTAATTGCATTTTAGTGTAAATATGAGATTTGAGGTCTTTTTGACCCCAGATCTCACATTTAAGAGGTCCTGTTATGCTTTTTTTCTATTAAAAGGGATGTTTCCTTGTAATAGGAATAAAAGTGACACATTTTTTTTTTTAAAACAGTGTAAAAATAAAAAGTAAAAGGTAAAATAAATAAGAAAGAAAAAAAATTTTTTAACGCGCCCCATCCCGCCGAGCTCGAGTGCAGAAGCAAACGCGAAGCATACGTGACCAGCGCCCACATATGAAAACAGTGTTCAAACCACACACGTGAGGTATCGCCGCAATCGGTAGAGCGAGAGCAATAATTCTAGCCCTGGAACCTCCTCTGTAACGCAAAACATGCAACCGGTAGAATTTTTTAAATGTCGCCTATGGAGATTTTTAAGGTTTAAAAGTTTGTCGCCATTCCACGAGCGGGCGCAATTTTGAAGCGTGACATGTTGGGTATCAATTTACTCAGCGTAACATCATCTTTCACAATATAAAAAAAATTGGGCTAACTTTACTGTTGTCTTATTTTTTAATTCAAAAAAGTGTATTTTTAAAAAAAAAAGTGCGCTTGTAAGACCACTGCACAAATACGGTGTGACAGAAAGTATTGCAACGACCGCCATTTTATTCTCTAGGATGTTAGAAAAAAAAAGTATGATGTTTGGGGGTTCTAAGTAATTTTCTAGCAAAAAAAACTGTTTTTAACTTGTAAACACCACATCTAAAAAAGAGGTCCATGGCCGCGTTGCCTCCCATGTCTTGCATCATTTCCGGCTGATGACATCACGTCCGCCTTATGGTGCATTCCACCACTACCAGGAAGTGGGAGTACACAAGCCCGATCGGTCCCCGTGAAATAAGCAGCGGTGCCGGTGAAACGGGCTTGCTAGCGGGCGGGAGTTTGCCGCCCCCCTGAATGTGTGCCTGAATGTTAAAAATCATGGGGCCCCCGTACATCCTACCTGACGGGGCCCCCTTCAACCCGGTGGCAGGCGACGTGGCAAGTGACACCTGCATCCGCTGACAAGTGTCACCCTGCATCCGCTGACAAGTGACGTGGCAAGTGACAATCCGCATCTGAAGGCAGGTGACGTTGGCAAGTGACACACTCAGGCTCTCACTGATTCTGCTTATGGTGAGTTGAACTATTTTATTTTATATAACAATGTAATAATAGAAATATTGCACTTAAATCATTTTTTTTTTGCGATACGGCACTGCGTCGATTTAACTGACAATTGCGCAGTTATGTGATGCTGTACCCAAACACTCGGCTACTCTCGGCTCCGCTCGGGACTGCGAGAGGACCTGAGAGCCGCCGAGAGGACCCGAGAGCCGCTGAAATACACAGGACTCTGTATCTCGGCGGCAACATTTTTAAACTTCAAGACTGCAATAACAAGGCTGCAAATGACAAGGCTGCAAATGACAAGGCTGCAAATGACAAGGCTGCAAATGACACTGGACAAGGCTGCAGATGGATGGACAAGGCTGCAGATGGACGCTGTGCAAGGCTGTATTGATGGGCATTTAAATGTAAGTTTTTTTTTAAACTCCTCTCCTAAAATTGTTTTTCCTTAAAATTCCCTCCTAAACTTGGGGCACGTGTTATACGCCGATAAATACGGTAATGTATAGAAGGTAGGGCCCAAAAGTGACTCAAGCCCAGGGGCCCCCACCACCCTAAGTCCTGTCCTGAGTGTACCCTATGGTGGGTCTGAGAGGTGCTTAGTACTGACTATATATAGATCATGTAATTTAAGCTGGATAAAAAAAAATCTTTATACTAAAGTTTCAAATATTCATAATGTGTCATTTCTTACTCAAATAGCTGTTCTTTCCCTGGTCAGTGGTCCTTAAAGTATATGGAAATGGTAGAGCAGGCACATATCAGGAATATGAAGTGTTGGGTTTACATACTCTTTAAATAGTCTGGTATTTCCCTCCACCCTGTATTCCCCAGCTCCAATTCACGGATCTTGTTTCTTAATAAACATTTACTGTATATACAAAACACAAGCCTGTCACTTGTCAGGTCACATTTGCAACAGAAAGAGCTTTTGTAAACTTTAAAAGGTCCCTGTCATCATGTCACCAATGGTGGGCCCTCAGGGTCAGCAAGGCCTTCTCTGCCGGTGTTCCTTTAGATTAGGCGACCTATCAGATTTCGTAACGGAAGTGAAAATCTGTCACAGCCAGCTTAGTCCACCCCGCACTCGGCCACACTAAGCCTACAGTCTGAAGTCGCAAAGCAGACATCTTTTTATACCCACAAAGTCTTGCATTTCACACTTATTTTTACCACTAAACCATACCTCCCAATTTTTTGCGATGGGAATGAGGGACACCTATTAGCAAAAGGTACGTAGGCATAGGATACACACCCTGCTACACCCCCTCAAAAGAGAATTCTACAAAAAAATTAGAGTTTGACCGATATATCGGCCGATATTTGGCGTTTTTTAATTCATCGGCATCGGCCGATTGTGCTGATTAAAAAGGATGATTATAACTTCAGCACCACTTGCAAATGACTTCTGTAATAGAAGTCAATGCAAGTTGCCTGAAGTCTTCCGTGGAGCGACTTGTTTGTCCTCTCTGGGCAGCCTGCCAAGTCTGATAAAAGAACCAAGAAGAGATACAATGTTTACACTTATCAATGAACTGAACTCTGTGTGTAGGAGTTCTCAGTTTAACCATTTAAAGACTAAATCTTTTCTGACACTTGTTGCTTACAAGTAAAAATCCTGTATGTTCTGCTAGAAAATCACTTAGACCCCTTTCACACTGGGGCGGTTTGCAGGCAGTATTGCGCTAAAAATACCGCCTGCAAACCGCCCCTAAACAGCCTCCGCTGTTTGTTCAGTGTGAAAGCCCGAGGGCTTTCACACTGAAGCGGTGCGCAGGCAGGGCGGTGAAAAAAGTCCTGCAAACCGCTTTTTTGGAGCGGTGAAGGAGCGGTGTATTCACCGCTCCTTCACCGCTCCTGCCCATTGAAATCAATGGGACAGCGCGGCTATACCGCGGCTATAGCCGCGCTGTACGAGGGATTTTAACCCTTTTTCGTCCGCCAGCGGGGGTTAAAACCGCCCCGCTAGCGGCCGAATACCACTGCAAGAATGACGGTACAGCAGCGCTAAAAATAGCGCTGTTGTATCGCCGACGCCCCCACCGCCCCAGTGTGAAAGGGGCCTTAGAACTCCCCAAAAATATATATATATATATATTTTTAGCAGAGACCCTAGGGAATAAAATAGCGGTTGTTGCAATATTTTATGTCACACGGTATTAGCGCAGCGGTCTTTCAAATGCTATTTCTTTGGAAAAAATACACTAATGAATGAAAAAAAACTAAAACATTAAAGTTAGCCCATTTTTTTTTTATCCAAAAGTTTTGATTATCTGTTTTTGTGTATTTAATATTTAAGATATAGTTTTTTTTTTGTTTTTTTTTTTATCTAAATTATACATACAAGTGAACTGATTGGAGGTTTGTTTTGTTTAATAAATGTTTAAATGTAAGAAATTTTCTGTATCACTTATTACTTAAAGCGGGGGTCCACCTATCTATCGTTTTTTTTTTTTTTTAGTTCATTCACAAACTTTTCTTCTCAGCATTACATACTCACATATTGTGTGTAATATGTCAGCCTGTGTCAGATTTCGTCGGAAAGGATAACATATATTATTCACTGCAGGCGGTTTCCATCTTCATTGTGGGCATTTGAAGCCCACAAGCATTTATTTCCTGGATGTGGTGAATGCTGTGCTCCCAGCATTCACCGCTCGTTCCCGCACATGCTCAGTGGCATCCTGGGAAGCCTGAGACTAGCTCCCAGGAGTCTGGGAGAGGCTAGAAACACGCCTACTCCCACAGGAGGAGAACCAGGAAGTGCAAAGAAGAATAGAAAAATAAAAGGTAATTACGGCGATTTAAATTTTTTTAAACGGCATGTCAGCATCTAGGCAAGGAAGAGAATACATACAGATATTGTTCAAAATTTGGGTGGAACTCCGCTTTAAGGTTGCTTTCACACTGGAGCGGGAAGGCGTTGACTGTAAAACGCTGCTAGTTTTAGCGGTGCTTTACCGTCATTTTAGCTATTCGGCTGCTAGCGGGGCGCTTATAACCCAGCTAGCGGCCGATGAAATGCGCCCGTGAAGCACCTCTGCCGAAACGCTTTGCAGTCTCTTCGGCAGCAGTGCACATTCATTTCAATGGGCAGGAGTGGTCGAGGAGCGGTATACACCACTCCAAAGATGCTGCTTGCAGGACTTTTTTTTAACATCCTGCCAGCGCATCGCCTCAGTGTGAAAGCACTCGGGATATCACACTGACACTGCAGAGGAGCTGTTTTGCATTCACTTTACAGGAGCTATTTTTAGCCCAAAAGTGCCTGAAAAATGCTCCAGTGTTAAAAAGGGTCTAACTGTTAGATTTTATGAGATGAAGGGAAAAAAAATAAAAAAAATAAAAAATCGGCCTAACACATCGGCCCAAAAAAATCGGCATCATATATCGGTTATCGGCCGCCGCGATTTCTAAATATCGGCCAGAGAAAAACCCATATCGGTCGACCCTTACAAAAAATGATTAGGTAAACCCACAAGTGCTTTTTTTAACCACTACTATTATTTTATATTGGTTTTAGAAACTTACACATGCAGCAATTTAGTAATCACATGAAAGGTTTAGCACTGGGAAATACTTTTTGAAAGATAAAAAGTGCATTTTATATAAAACTATATAGATCAGACCAAAATGAGGAACAAATGAGGAGGAATGAGGGACAGAGGGACATTGCTCCAAATCAGGGACAGTCCCTCGAAATCAGGGACAGTTGGGAGCTATGCACTAAACCGAGCTTTTATCATGAAACACAGTATTTAGAAGTCCGTGACACTGTTTTGATGCTGAATTTTATTAAAGCAGCGGCAAGCCTGCTGATCTCACACGTTTGCTAATCTGACAGAAGACCGTTGCTTTTAAATTCAACATCAAAACAGTGCCTCAGACTTCTAAATACTGTATTTCATGATATAAGCTCAGTTTACTGGTAACAAATAAGTGTGAAATGCAAGACTTGGGTGGGTGTAAAAAGATGTCCGCTTGGCGACTTCAGACTGTAGGGTTACTGCGGCTGACTGTGGGGGTGTACCAAGATGGCCGCGACGGAACTTCACTTCTGTTATTTGACGGGACACCTAATCTGATGGAACACTGGCCCAAACCAGATTCACTGACGTTTTAATATATTTTTTTCCATGAATGTGTTATTTCATATAGTCTATTTTCTTAATTTGATAGCTTTTCTCACAGATTCACTACTTCCAGTAGTGTGTATTTATGTTAGAGCTTTTATCCAATCATATTTCAGCCATAATAGCCATCATGTGTTGCCAGGGTCAAAGAAATCTGCCTTGAAGCCTTCAGAATCAACAGTGCAGGCGCTTGAAGCAATACAGTACAGTAATGCCGTGTACACACAGTTGGAATTTCCGATAACAAATGTTCGATGTGAGCTTGTTGTCGGAAAGTCCGACTGTGTGTAGGCTCCATTGGACATTTGTTGTCAGAATTTCTGACAGCAAAAATTTGAGAGCTGGAACTCAAATTTTCCAACAACAAAATCCGTTGTCGTAAATTTCGTTCGTGTGTACACAATTCCGACAAACAAAATTCCACGCATACCCAGAATCAAGCAGAAGAGCCGCACTGGCTATTTAACTTCATTTTTCTCGGCCCATCGTACGTGTTGTACACCACCGCGTTCTTGGTGATCAGAATTTCCGAAAAACATTTGTGCGGCAATGTGTATGCAAGACAAGTTTGAGCCAACATCCATCGGAAATAAATCTAGGATTTTTTTGTCGGAATGTCCGATCGTCTGCACGCGGCGTAAAACCTTGGATTGCGAGCATAATTCGTTCCAGAAACATACTTGTAATCCAAAGCACTTGTATATCAAAGCAAATTTCCCCATAAGAAATAATGGAAAGTCAGATGATTCGTTCCACAACCATTTATTCATAGGTCCTTTAGTTTATAGTCCATATAAAAAGATTATAGCAATGTGACCAGGTTGTGTAACCATAGAATGGCCATCCACAAATGGAAGCCTCCACAAGGGGATTAGAAGCAAAATCCAGCAGGAGCTCCAGAGTATTAAAGAGAAGAGAAGCGCCTTTAAGTGTAGCAATATGTTGCTAAATGTTGTACCTTCAATAAATGTAACCATATTGCTACACTTAAGCCCCGTACACACGATCCGAAAATCGTACGAAAAATGCAGCATTCGAATCAATCGTGCGATAATCAGATCGTTAGTTCAGAGCTTTCGAGAGCCGATCAGGACAGTTCATCCGATAATATTCTATCAGACGTGCACAGAAATTTTTTTCGCACGATGCCAGATCGTATGATTTTTGTTTAAGCAGTACAGCTGTCGTTCGAAAATGCAATACAAATGCATTACAACACATGATATCACTTCCGAATTTTTATTCTGTCATACGAGAATTTTCGTGACTTTAGTAAACTCATCAGATTCGATGTGAGATTAGCATGCAAAAAAAAAAAAAGGACGATCATTCGATCGTGTGTATGGGGCATAAGAGGCGCCTCTCTTCTCTTTTATACTCAGTTGTGACATGACGCTACTTGTATATCAAGACATCGCTTATATATCAAGTCAAAATGTATAAATATTTAAAAATGTAGCTTGTTTTGCAAAATGCTCTCAAACCAAGTTACTCTCAATCCAAGGTTTTACTGTAAATGGCAATGAAACTAGCTTTAACCAATCAGATTTGGAGTTGGTGACACCATGGCCATCTAGCAGGCATACAATTACGTCTGCATCCTTTTTTATTGTTCCCGACCTAAACACGACAGATCACAGGTAAGTGGATGTAAATGGACACAACAGACTGACGCATGTCCCTGCTTCTGTAGCCTCCTGGGATATGTGAAGGTTTTACATAAATAAATAAAACTGTGATTGTAAGCACCCCTGTTAGCATAGCTCCCAAGTGTCCCTGATTTGGAACAAAGTCCCTCTGTCCCTCTTTCCTCCTCATTTGTCCCTCATTTTGGTGTGGTCTATGCACTTTTTATCTTTCACAAAGCACTATGCACTGTTTATCTTTCAAAAAGTGTTTCTCAGTGCTAAACCTTTCATCCAATTTGTAACTTGCTGCATTTGTAAATTTCAAAAGTCAATATACTGTAAAGGAATAGTCGTGGTAAAAAAAGCACTTGTGGGTTTTGCTAATATTTGTTTTTTCTATAATTCTCCTTTAAGGGGGCGTGGCAGGAGGTGTGTCCTATGAATACATGCTTTTAATAAGTGTCCCTCTTTCCCATCTCGAAACATTGGGAGGTATGCTGTTAGTAGTAATTGGTTTGTCTCATCCCTGTAAACTGATACATCTACAAGAGAGCTTGTTCTTTTGAAAAACAATAGACTTACTGACTAGATCACCAGATGAATATAAAAGAATGAAAGCTTAAAAAAGAAAATGCAGCTATGACATCTAAGAAATGATTAGCTTCATTATAATAAATGTTTGCTTTTGCTTTTAATACAGATTTAAAGTGTTTGTTACCACAGCATTTCAAATTCCTGATATACCATGTACTTGTATGAGAAAATATCCTATTACCTTTGTATTGCTTCCTTTGTGTGAAATCCCTGGTGTTCCTGTCAGTCCCCTTGCTTTTCATATTAAAAACTGACCACACTAAGAAGGAGAACGCAGTGTGGTCACTTCTTTAGCAATGCTGGGAACTCTTTCTGCTAGCCTAGCCTGCTCTCCTCCAATAATCAGACTTGTCCTGAAAGCCTCCCCCCACAGCCATTCACTGGGAAGCTCAGTGTGCTGCTGTTTCTCCTCCCCCAGCTCTTATGCAGCTGAGAACAGAGGAAATGTGATCACTTATAAAAAGGGAAAAAAGGTATTTAAAATGTTTTTATGTATCTATACAAAAATGTTTTGCCTTTCATTTCTATTTTAAACTGAATGGGTTGTTTTACAAGGTGATCATTTACAATCACGTTAAGTAATTTTGCTGATTTATAGGTAATCCAGGCCCCCACTTTTTCTGTGTCCTCGTATTTTCCATGCTGAATTTTAAGCTCACAGCCAAAAAATGATGGATTAATTCAAGTAGGACATCCCTGAAATGCACGGCCCACCACTGTTTAACAAATACATGCTCTGCAAATGCTGGTCCTCTAAAAAGTTGCCTGGCTGTCTCTAACAGGGCCGCTGATAGGGGGGGACCACTGGTCCTCCTGTAGGGGGCCCCGGCACACAGAGGGGCCCGGACAGCAGGAGTGGGCAGGGGATGGGCAGCTATCTGTGTTGGAAAAAGTGATAGGGATTTAGGGAGGGGGATATGTGCTAGGAAGAGGGAGGGGGGAGGTAGGGGGTGGAGGGTTGAACCAGAAGAGGGGATACTTGTGCTGGGGGGGGGATTACTGCAGGGGGGTTTCGGTAGGGAGGAAGAATTTGTCCCGGAAAAAGTAACTTAGAGGGGGTTGTGCTAGGAGGAGTGATTTGTGGGAATTTGCCCTAGGAGGGGGATTGAAGTATGAAGGTTTGTGCTGGGAGGGGAGATGGGGGGGATTTTGTGCCAGGAGCGGGTAGGAAACTTGGGGCTAATAGAAGGGATTGGGGGGGATTTGTGCTGGCAGGTGGGATTTGAGGGGATAGAAAGTTGGGGGGGCCCGTCAGGTAGGCTGTATGGGGCCCCGTGATTCCTAACAGTGGCCCTGGTCTCTAACATCCATGCTATCAAAGAATGGAACCAGAAGAAGCTTGCAGAAAATAAAGTAATACAACAGAGTCCTTAATTACCAGTGACAGGTGGGGAAGGGAGGAGGTAGCAGACCTTTTGTCCTCTATTTGATGAACAAAAAAAAATGAAAAAACATACATTTAAAAAAAAAAAAATTTGTAACACCCAAGCACATAAACCCACCCCCAAAAATTTTGAGCCTCCACTTCCACATATACGCACATACAAACATAAATGAATGCGTCAGGGGCGCCTTAACGTGAAGACGTTGATTGCGATACATATGTTACATATCGCCACACACGCAAGAGTGAAAGCAATAATTCTAGCACCGGACCTCCTCTGTAACTCTAAACTTATGACCTATAGGGGGCTTTTGAAGCGTCGCCTATAGAAAATATAGGGTACTGAAGTATGTCGCCATTTCACAGGCCCACACAAATTTAAGGTTTGACATGTTGGGTATCTATTTGGGTAGTTTATTGCACTTGTTTGCCATAAATTTCAATAAAATTAAATAGACAACATTTTGTGGGAATTTATAAAAAAAAAAAGTCGGTCTTCCTTTTTTGTTTTTTTTTGTTTTCTGGGGGGGGGGGGGGGGAAGGGCACACCTCAGAATTCTCTGCCTATTTAGTTCTGTTGGCTCCTCTGTAATCAGTGGAGCAGTGTGTGATTTCTTTGGGCTGTTCTGGGCTTCACTGGCTGCAGGTTTCCTGCCTTCTGGGGGATTCTGGAATGTAGTGGGCTGGATGAAGCAAATCAGCAGCTGAATATTTATTGTGTCTCAGCCAATCCCTGGGGGGAGGGTGCCCAGATGCTGGCTGGGAGTGAGCGTAAATAGTCTGAAACCTGGAGTTGCCCTGTTCTTGTCCAGGAGAATACGTTCCAAGTCTGAAGGGTTGTGCCCTTTCAGGCATGTAGTGGATATAAAACATCTATACAGTGGATATAAAACATCTATACAACATTGTGAAAATGTCAGGTTTCTGTGATGCAAAGAAATTAGACAAAGATAAATCATTTCAGAACTTTTTCCACCTTTAATGTGACCTATAAACTGTACAACTCAATTTAAATACAAACCAAAATCTTTTAGGCAGGGGGAGTAAAAACAAAAAACGAAAATAATGTGGTTGCATAAGTGTGCACACCCTCTTATAACTGGGGATGTAGCGGTGTTCAGAATTAAGCAATCACATTCAAACTCATTTTAAATAGGAGTCACTACACACCTGCCATCATTTAACATGCCTCTGATTAACCTTAAATAAAGTTCAGCTGTTCCATTAAGTCTTTCCTGACATTTTCGTAGTGGCATCCTACAGCAAAAGCCATGGTCCACAGAGAGCTTCCAAAGCATCAGAGGGATCTCATTGTTAAAAGGTATTAATCAGGAGAAGGGTACAAAAGAATTTCCAAGGCATTAGATATACCATGGAACACAGTGAAGACAGTCATCATCAAGTGGAGAAAATATGGCACAACAGTGACATTACCAAGAACTGGACGTCCCTCCAAAACTGATGAAAAGATGAGAAGAAAACTGGTCAGGGAGGCTGCCAAGAGGTCTACAGCAACATTAAAGGATCTGCATGAATATCTGGCAAGTACTGGCTGTGTGGTACATGTGACCAAAATCTTCTGTATTCTTCATATGTCTGAGCTATGGGGTATAGTGGCAAGACGGAAGCCTTTTCTTAAGAAGAAAAACATCCAAGCCCGGCTAAATTTTGCAAAAACACATCTGAAGTCTCTCAAAAGCATGCAGGAAAATGTGTTATGGTCTGATGAAACCAAGGTTGAACTTTTTGGCCATAATTCCAAAAGATATGTTTGGTGCAAAAACAACACTGCACATAACCAAAAAAACACCATACCCACAGTGAAGCATTGTGGTGGCAGCATCATGCTTTGGGGCTGTTTTTCTTCAGCTGGAACAGGGGTCTTAGTTAAGGTAGAGGGAATTATGAACAGTTCCAAATACCAGTCAATATTGGCACAAAACCTTCAGGCTTCTGCTAGAAAGCTGAATATGAAGAGGAACTTCATCTTTCAGCATGACTGATGACAATGACCCAAAGCATCCAGCCAGAGCCCAGACCTGAATCCAATTGGAAATCTGTGGGGTGATCTGAAGAGGGCTGTGCACAGGAGATGCCCTCACAATCTGACAGATTTGGAGTGTTTTTGAAAAGCAGAGTGTGAAAATATTGCCAGGTCAAGATGTGCCATGCTGATAGACTCCTACCAAAAAAAACGAGTGCTGTAATAAAATCAAAAGGTGCTTCAACAAAGTATTAGTTTAAGGGTGTGCACACTTATGCAACCATATTATTTTAGTTTTTTGTTTTTACTTCCTTCCAACTAAAAGATTTCAGTTTGTTGTTCAACTGAGTTGTACAGTTTATAGGTCACATCAAATGTGGAAAAAGTTCTGAAATTATTTATCTTTGTCTCATTTTTTTACATCAGAGAAAACTGACATTTTAACAGGGGTGTGTAGACTTTTTATATCCAGTGTAGGTGCAAACTGTGTATCTCTACTGCAGGTGGCACTCAACCACAGTATAAATGCAGGGGGAGAGGAAGTCATGGGGAACAGGGTTCCTCTATCGTTTCCTGAGTAACTGGGGCAGCAATCCAAATGAATGCTGGCTGCCCATATGACTCTGGTGGCCATCTTAGGTGTGGCAGAGTCTATTTAAGACCCTGGCCCCTGGGTTTGGCTCACTTTTTGTGAGTGAGTAGAGTAGGGAAAGGTTACTTGTCTGTTAGGAACTGTACTAGTGGTAGAGAAAGGGAGTAGGGCCTCATCCCAGCTGGATACTCACCTGATCGGGCACAAGATGGCCGGGCCGTATTCTGTTCCCTGTCAACAGATGCTGTTGGTTTCGGTAGCTGTCCCACTTGGTTCTTGTGAACTGTTGCTGCCTGTTGCTGCTGAACTGTTGCACCTTAATTGTGTGACTTATTGCCACCGCACCACACTGCACCCCACCTACAGGCAGAGCTGGGGGACCTATTTCTTGAGAATCTCTGCCCCTGCTCAAGGGACTTCACTAAGGATCTTTTTTGTCTCTCTGTGTGGATGTACCTGTGGAGGCTGGGTGGCAGGCAGCTCTAAGGACATTGTGAGTACAGATCTGAGTGCTGGATCCTAGTGACTGTTTGCTGCTGCTATCTTTGCAGACTGGTATCAGCGCCTGTTTGTAATGGGACATTTCCTATAAAGGCTTAATGTTGTTTAATCCTCTGGCTCCTACTAAAAGGACTGTACTAAGAAGCTTTGATATAGTAGAGAATGCTTCCCTTCACCCCATCCAAATTTGAACACCAATAAATCTACAAAAAATCCCCAAGCACCTAGACTGTTTATTGAGACAAAAGGGTGACCACTGCTTTGTGCTTGGCTGTGAATACCCTAGTTGGGGATATAACTTTGGGTCCATTCAGCAGGCCCTTTCGGGGGTGAGTGCTACATCAAAATAAGCCTCTGGTAAATAATGCTAATACTTCTTGATACTTAAAAAAGTTTTATTACTCACAGGGTTGAATAATGTCAGTGATAGAGGGTTTTCGTTTCACTGAACCTGTCATTTTACATTCTTGTTTTAGGTGGCAAGACAACAGGAATGAGATGATCACTGTGAGGCTTTGTTTCTATGGATTTCTGCAATGGAAAACAATTGTGGTTACAAAGAATTACTCAGGAAACCTGTTTGATGTAAATAAATGGTTTACACCTGGTGTGTTCTGGATGAAATGTTTACAGTATTCCGCTTTTAACGCTGTGAAGATCTATTTGCAGTAGATTTGCAATGGAATGCTTTTCAGAAGTAGTTTGACAGGCAGTAAGGAGGTGATATATTGCCTCTTTTAACCCCCATAAAACCTGCACCACCATGCTGTAATCACATACATTGCACATGGTTGCAGGGCTGTCTGTTTATACCCAACTACCTCTGATCCGATCCACCTACACGGAGGAGAAAGGATCCCCTTCTGTTTGTTTTTATCGGACCAGATCAGATCGGATGTAGGCTGGTGTAACCAGACACAAGTCCAGTTACACCTGCAGGTCCATAGAGTCTGAATGGAATGTCCGATCAGGTCCATTGTTATTCTGAAGAAATAGCTGTTGGTTTGTCTGTGTCCACTGTGTTTGCACTTGCAGGGTACTAATGAGGAAAGTGGAAGGGTCTACATCTCTTTAGACATAATTTCCCTTTGGGATTATCTGACCAAAAATGAAATTTTTGTTGCAGGGGATACCCAAAATCCAACTTGTATTTTAGTGCAGATGTTAGGGAAATAATTCACCGTCTCAGACCGTCCTCGGGCATCAAGGTAATATTTATTGCACATGCAAGAGAAATGAATTGCATTACATGTTCATGCTGTCATCGTCATTTCTGAAGAGAATACTGTGGTACATGTCTTTTTTATAAGCCCTGGACACCCCCCTTTCCTGTCTTAAAATGCCCAGTCTCATGTATTTTCAACTTTATTCTGGACACAACAGGAAAGGTGGAAGTGTCTGTTACAGACTGTTATCTTCATCTAACAATGGTTACAGGATACTGACTTGAAAACTCCCCAAGTCAACACAAAAATACAGGATATATGCAAAACTGCAGATCGAAGCATATTATATTGCTGAGTCTATATATTGCTGACTCCATACTATCATTAGTCTATAGTTTATTTCTAAGCCATGATAACAAAATGGCGTCTTTCATAACTGACATTTAAAGTATAATTTCTCTAACATCTCCCCCCTTTTATACTCATAATGTCAATACTTCAAATATCCAGGTTATTTTATTTTACTAGGTATTATCATTTAGACAGATGGGTCCTTAGCGAGAGTTGTAAATTCATCATCAGGTTCCGAGTATAGTTCCGTGTCGCTCTGGAGGAGCATAGTTTTTGTTAAAGATGTGTCAATCAGTCTTTGAAGAATTCCCCTAATACAGGGAATGCAGCAACATCCACACAATGTAAGAACTGCGGCTGCCATGACAATAGAGATAAGCAAACTTTTTGCAAGATCACCCCATTTACCAAACCATTTTTCGAAAAGTCCTGTCAGGGGGTTCTCTACACCAGAGTTCTCAGCTAATTCTTCGGATAGCATTTGTAGGCCTTGTAAGGCTTTGGTGATACTTCCATCAGGTGCCGTATTGTTTGGAGTAAAAGTGCAGCAGAAGGTGCCGAACATTTTGCATACCCCGCCCCTTTCTGCCAGCAACATATCCAACGCTATACGGTTCTGCCACGCTGTCAAAGAGGTGGCGTCCAATTGTGCTGCTATGCCTTCTCTGGTGTAATTCACAAACCTCTGCTGGTTGTAGTAGATGTAGTTTATCCAGTCGACCTTCTTGTTGGGCTGGACTCATATGAAGAGTGAGGTGAGTCCTGCTGTTATTTGATTCTGTGCTTTAATTTCATCTGGAACTCCTCGTGGAACACCTATTTCGTCTATATAAACTCGATTGTCAAATGATCCTTGTGGTGTTTCTCGCTTAATTCATTTTAAAAAAAAGTATTTACCTGGTAGTTTCATTGATTTATCACTCATAGGAACTATATAAAAGGGAAGCAGCAATCGGGTAAGGGCACAATTACCCTTCCATCTAGGTGGCAGTCTGGGCCTTAGACTCTTATCTCCACACAAACACCAAACATCAGCCAATTGCTGTTTTTGTTCCTGAAACCATTTTAGTTGGTACTTAATGTCTGTAGTAAGGGTTGTAGTTGCACAGTATTCAGGGGATAGGGTGCCAACATTTGTACCATTACTGTCAGTGTTAGAGAAACAAGTCAAATTTCCTGGTAATGCTTGTGCTGATGGGGGTATACTTTGCATTTTAGTCTTAGGGTAGCTCTTTTTCTCATTTACACATTCTGACCCAGTAATATTTTATGAAAACATTCTTATTATACAAGTCAAGTCTATTTTCTCTTCAGGGAGAGGAACAGTGGCTAGTTGTGGAATATAATAAGGTTTACAATACAACATTACCAACATACTTTGGCTACTGACTGCCCATTTGGGTGTGTCAGGAAAAGCTTCCACCCACTTTATAAACAACAATAATCATAAAATCCATGCATATCGTGTGAAATGGATAAGGGGGTTGTGGGAAATGGCCCCTTAAGGGTCTTAGAGCACCTTGAGCATGGTATCTGTTACAAAGCGGACATGTGAGGCAAAAATTTCTAGAATAGTTCGTAAACCCATATGTTGTGAACACCTTGTTGATCACCTGCACCATCCCTCCTTTTGAGATATGGGCTTGCCCATGGCTCAATAACGCAGCATATCTAAATAGTGATGTAGGTAAGATGGGTTTACCTTCTGTACTTGTGTATATACCATTGACCAGCGTTGCCCCTTTAGATAACCACTTTTGTTTTTCACCTGCCGGTGATGTTTTCTGCATTTCTGATAACCATGTTTTATCAATAGCTTTCCGTATCTCACCATTTTCTTGGGGACCTGTATAGTATATGTGTTTTTTTTGCGGTCCTGTAGCAGCTTCCCTTGCGGTCTTTGTCTGTTAGTGCATTTCCTAGAGTAATTGGATCTGTTCCCTTTCTGTGTGCTGTACATTTACAAATAGCCACTTGTGTTGGTTTCTGTACATTTTCTAGAAGGGCCAGGATAAGATCTCTATGTGAGATTGGTTTACCTGTAGACGTAATCATACCCCTATTTTTCCATTGCTGGGCAAATATGTGTATAGTAGAAAAAGCGTATTGGCTGTCTGTATAAATATTTATTTTCTTCCCTTCCCCTAGACTACAGGCCCCAGATAGGGCAATAATTTCAGCTTGTTGTGCAGAGTATGAACTGGGAAGGGGTCTGGCTTCAATGACCTGGTCATGCGTTACTATAGCGTATGCCGTTTGATTTACCCCTTTATCGTCCTTTTTACAAGACCCATCAACACAAAAGTTAATGTCAGCATCTAGAAAGGGAACATCAGTGAGATCCTTCCTTACAATCTACAATCTGATAAAAGGTTTTACTGTAATTGGGAAGGCTAAACATATAGGAACCCAGAATGAGGTGCTTTACCTTCATAAATGCATCCTCTGCTTGCACATTCCACTGAATGGAATCTTTTGCAGCCATTAGTAAACCATAATTGAGATCAGAAAGAGGCTCCACCTCCGTAGCATAATTTGCTATCCATGCTCTACAGACATTTGCCATGCCAAGAAATGACATCATTTATTTTTTGGTATGTGATTTGGGGACTTGAAGGATGGCCTCTTTTCGGATCTCATGCAAAAGTCTACCTTCTTGAGATAAAATGTAACCCAGGTATTTCACCTTTTCTTTCCACAGTTGTAATTTGTCTTTGCTGACCTTTTGACCTTGGTCTGCGAGGAAATGCATCAGAGCCAAGGTGTCAATTTTACATTGTTGCTCTGTAGGAGCCGCTACCAGAATGTCATCCACATACAAAAGAATTTGGCTCCCACTGGGAGGTACAAACCGAGACAAATTATTGGACATTTCTTGTGAGAATATAGTTGGACTTTCACAATATCCCTGGGGTAACCTGGTGTATGTGTATTTTTTTTTTTTTTTTGTACGTAAATGCAAACCAGAACTGACTATCTTTGTGTAAGGGAATGGAAAAGAAAGCATTACTGTTATCGATAACAGAAAATACCTTGTTCTCTGAGTAGAGCTCGTTCAGGAGGACATGCATGTCTGGGACCACCGGGGCCCTCGGTAATACGGCCCTATTGACTGCCTGTAAATCCTGCACGAGTCTCCACCCATCTTTCTCTCCCTTATGCCTCCTATACCTCTGAATCCCTCTGGATTTTAGTTTCTCATCTGTCAGTTGGACCCAGTTCTCCTAGCTCATGCCATGATACCTTGGGATTCTAGGTGACCGAAACACAAGGTACAGTATCCTGCCTGTATATTTTCAGAATAGGCTGTGGTAGGAGACAAGTAGCCACGCTATTTCCTTCCTTATCACAGTCCAGGCATTTTAAGAGAACTTCAGTGTTAGTGAGACTCATTAACTGTTTCTCATAGGACTTATTGGGCCCAGAGGTCTTTCTGTAATACATGGTGCAATAGAGGTTTGTCTGGACCTTATACCTTTTCCTCACAGACTCTTCGTCATTTATTTCTGCCAGGGTTTTGGGTATATTTAATCCCTCAGTTTACAAAACTCCAGGCTGTACCAGTATCAGGGCTCATTATCCACGGCTGTGATTTGTTTTTCACACAGCCGATGGGCTCTGAGACCTCCCTCCACTGGTACGACAGAAATATCAAGAGCGTGCAACATGTCTCTACCCAACAAATTAACAGGACATTTAGTCAAAATGACAATTTTACACTGAGCCTTTTTACCTGTCTGTGGATCTTCCACAGTAAGACCTTCAGACATGACCTCCTGGTGCATCAACCCATTTTGCAGATTTTACATATACTACACCTTTTTCTTTACCTTTTTCATATCCAGCGGGTGTATTAGGGTCCTACAAGCCCCAGTATCACAGAGAAATGTTAGCCATCTACCCTTCACAACCAAGGTTATTTCTGATTTGACTTTAGCATGCAAACAAGTTTCAACAGTGCACACATCCAAAATTTCAGATTCTTTCTTATCATTTTCTTCTGTATCTCTCTCTCTGCAGACATACCAACATCTTCTAGTCATGCTTCTTCCTCTCTGTTTGACCTACATTCTTTTGCCAAGTGACCTCTTTTACCTCACAGGAAACACTCCCCTCTCTTTTTTTTTCCCTCATAGTCCTGAATGCGGGGCCTTGTACAGGTGTTTCCCATCCTTCTGTTCTCCTTCTCAATGACATACACATCATTACCTTCACCTACCATAAGCACTTTCCCTTTCTTTACTCTTTTTTCTTGATTGGAAGTGCCGCTCAGCATACCTCGCGTACTCGATCAGCTCCTGAAGTCTGCAGATCCTATGGTTGATCATGTGTTTGGTAACAAACTTGATATAGGGGGAAGCAGCCCCTTCAAGATTGCATCCTTTAGCTGTTGTTCATATGGGCTATCGTTTACTTGATTTACTGGGACTTCTATTCCTGAGTGATTATTGAAAATCTCCCTCATCCTAACAATGAAATTGTCCACTGTTTCCTCTTCTCCCTGCACACACTGATTTATAATGGACCAGTCTGCTCAACATATCCATCTATTCTCTATCCTTGCTATAAGAGCATTTCTCCTGTTTTCTAGTGCTGCATCATCATGAGGCAACACAACTCCCTGATTGTTTAATCCACTCCAATCTCCCACTACATGATGCCAGTCGGGACCCAGGATCTGTCTGATGACCTGCTCTATTTCCCTCCCATTAAGATGATAGTTAGCAATCATTCCCTGATACCATCCCTGATTTGAGCTATGTTGACCTTGGGATGTGGTACCCCTTCAGTAGTTTTTTTAACATCCTCGGGGGTCCAGGGGCGATATACCATCATAGTGTTGGGGACTACTATACCTCCTACATTTTGTTCTGCCCTAGGGTTGGGAACTTCAATTAGTGGAAATTCTTCCTCTCCACATTTTGTTTGTTCCCCAGCTGAGGGGGATATCAATTTGTTCACCAGGTCCCCGAAAAATTTTGTAACCGTTGCTGTAAAGGGGGTCCCTTGTGGACTCCTCTGGACAGCAAGAGTCATCTTGAGAGGGGGTTTAACTGCAGCCATAGGAGAATCGGTTGCATCTGCGGGTGACCCAGGAGACCACGGGGGAACAACAAACAGTGGAGAGTCAGGTTGCATTTGGTTTGTTACGTTTTGTTCAGTCAATACTTGCTGAACTAAACTTCAGAGGACGGTCATATTATTGTCCTCCTCTTTGTTCAAAAACATAGTCTTTTTATGGTTTTCTGAATTTAACCTATGGTTAGCCTCCTCAAGCCATTTCTTTGCCTGGGGAAGGCCTAGTTTCTTCTGTTTTCTTATTTTCATGCCGGCATCATTTTTAAGCTTTCTACACAGTATTACACAACAATCCTTATTTAAAAACGCATTAAAATCATACTTTGTTTTCCACATTTTAAGAAGTGTCACATTCTCTTTGTCTAGACTACACATATACTTAACATCTTCATTCATACCAACAGATTTTCCATGGATCATACCTACTTTGTTTATCATGCACACAGAGCTCTTTTTTTGTTAATGTCTTCTCACAATGACACAACACACGCACACAGTATCTTATCACTTGCAATCACTCACAGACTTTCTAGTCATGATATATCACTTCTAGATTACTGATCTTGTGTATTGCTAAAACACTGGTGTCTTAGAGAATTACAGAATTACAGGGAGACTGAGTTCTCCCGACTGTTCTTTCATCGTTACTTCACTAACTTGTAGAGAGCATTTACAGAATTACAAGGAGACCGAGTTCTCCCGACTGTTCTTTCATCCTATCAGAACATTTAATATTTCAGTCCTTGATCCAAGGGTATTTATGTGCCTGCTCAGGATTAATACAACATATGAGGCTGGCATGAACACTGCGGGTCCGCCAAATGTCCTCTGTTTGTTACCTGGAAATCTATCAGGCCACACCCTTGTATCAACGGGGGGTTCTTTAGGTTTTTTTATCTGGGAGTATTCTTGATCCAAGGGTATTTATATGCCTGGAAATCTATCAGGCCACACCCTTGTATCAATGGGGGGTTCTTTAGGTTTTGATCTAGGAGTATTTATCTGTCCCCACGGGAATTTTTGCAGTTTACAAGGCTGTCAAACCGACAAATTTCCTTTAAATCCTTTATCTGCACCCGGATATTAGTATGGGACCATACCCCTATATCAAATGATAATTAACCAGGAGAAACAAACAAGAACACACAAGAGAGAACACCCGCAGTGCTCGACTGCCGCCAGGTCGCCCTGAGCGCGTCTTCCCAAAACGCGGGCTAGTCACTAGGTCTGCCCATCCAGGATGGCCACAGACGGATCTATACGGGGAATACGTGACCACTTATTTCCCCTCAACAAGAGTAAAGCAGATAGGACAGAAACAGATAAACATTCGATCAAAAAGTTAATAATAAAAAGGTTAATAATAAAATAAAAATAAAAATCTTACCTTGTCCCGAGAGCAGTCTCTTGTGCTGATCCGGTAAGTCGCTGCCCGGGAGGCACTAGTTCAGTGGACCGGCCTCTTTTTAACGTCTAATTTAAGACGGAGGACTTACAGTTTTTTCCGTACGGTCATCGGTCACTGAGTTGGCCAGTGCGTCTCGGGGAAATTGGACTCCCGGGTCTTCGAAGGACCAAATTGTTAGGGAAATAATTCACCGTCTCAGACCGTCCTCGGGCATCAAGGTAATATTTATTGCATATGCAAGAGAAATGAATTGCATCACATGTTCATGCTGTCATCGTCATTTCTGAAGAGAATACTGTGGTACATGTCTTTTTTATAAGCCCTGGACACCCCCCTTTCCTGTCTTAAAATGCCCAGTCTCATGTATTTTCAACTTTATTCTGGACACAACAGGAAAGGTGGAAGTGTCTGTTACAGACTGTTATCTTCATCTAACAATGGTTACAGGATACTGACTTGAAAACTCCCCAAGTCAACACAAAAATACAGGATATATGCAAAACTGCAGATCTAAGCATATTATATTGCTGAGTCTATATATTGCTGACTCCATATTATCACTAGTCTATAGTTTATTTCTAAGCCATGATAACAAAATGGCGTCTTTCATAACTGACATTTAAAGTATAATTTCTCTAACAGCAGACTGCAGAACTAGGGTGCACACACCGCTTCAGGCAAAAAATGAACACACCGGGTCTAAGGTGCTAATCCTGGCTCATCACCATAGGCAATATCAAGAAGAGAAGAAAAGATTGATCGCACACTTGAATCCAAAAGATGCTGTAGAAATTTCTTTATTGTCATGAGCCAGACAAAATTGCAATGATGATCAGTTGATGTGTTTCACACGAAAAGTACTGTACTTGTTCACAACAATTGAAATGCTCACAATACAAGCTATTTAAAGATGTATATCAAATCAAACACCTAACACAAAACACCTGTAGTTAAAGAGCAATCAACACAAAACTTCACAGACATAAAAACATTTAAGAAATTATAAAACTGTAGCTGTAAAAAATTGTCTACCGCTATTTCAATTCATCCACCCAAAAGCATTATGTTTAGCTACTGTAGCACTGTCAGAGAAGCTCTCCAAGAAGATCGGCTATTGGGCGCTCTGGTGTGCGCCGGTTCGCGCCTGGGCGCGTTGGCATGGGCGCGCGCACGGCACTTGGCGCCAACCGCCCTATTTAATGTGCTGGAACCTTCTGCTCGGTGCTGTCCGATCTGCAGCTCCCAGTGCCTGAGTTCCTGTTTCCTGTCCACTTCCTGTTTGCCTGTCTGATCTCCTAGTGACCCCGGCTTGTCTTGGACTTTTCTTGTTATCTGCCTGCACCTGACCACGGCTTCCCTTGACTACGTCTCTGCCTGCTCTTCTGTACTACGTTGCCCGCCTGCTGCCCACCCTGCCTGTGACCCGGACTTTGAGCCTGCCTGTTCCTCTGTACCTTGCTGACCGTCTGCTGCCAACTCTGCCTGAGACCGGACCTGCCCTTTCTGCTCCTGCTCTGCACCAGTCGCTTAGTCCCTTACTTGCTAGGACTTCCAGACCATACACATCAGGATCTTGGGCCTTACCTCCGCAAGTCACCCGCCAGGCTCTCTTACCACTCTGCGCTCCTGTGCCTTCTGATTACACTACCAGGGGCCGGGAACCAGATACGTACGGGAGGCCTCCCCTGCTATACCGGGTTCGTCAGTCAGGTACGTGTAAGTCTGATAGTATCGGACAGCCATGTCCGAGCCCGAGCAGGGATCCTCTCCCATGGAGGAGCTATGCAGACACCTGGCGGGTCTCACTCAAGCTGTAAAGAGCCTTCAGGAAGGCTACACTAGGCTGGAAGAGAGCGTCTAGGTGCTCTCCTCACCTGCTAACCCTTTAGCTGCTGCTGCTTCCGGACTCTCATCTCCTCCCTCCGTGGTCATGCTTCCTCCTGAGCCAAGGGTACCTACACCTGACAGATTTTCCGGTGAACGTAGCAAGTATCGATCCTTCCGCAATGCCTGCAAACTATACTTTGCTCTGCTACCACGAACCTTCTCCTTGGAAGCAACAAAGGTGGGCTTTGTAATTTCTCTCCTGTCTGGCGAACCACAGACCTGGGCCCACCGTCTCCTGGAACAAAAATCAGCATCCCTAGACAACCTGGATGCATTCTTTGCTGCCATGTCCCAACTGTATGAGGACCCCCAGTTGAAAGCCACCGTTGAGTCCGCCTTGCACGCCCTACAACAAGGGCGTAGACCCGCCGAAGATTACGTCCTGGAATTCAGGCGTTGGAGTTCAGACACGGACTGGAACGACGCGGCCCTGCGTTACCAATTTCGCATGGGTCTTTCCGATCCGCTTAAGGACGAGTTGGTGCGGGTGGGAGTACCACAAACGTTGGAGGACCTCATCAACCTGTCCGTTCATATAGACCGGCGCCTGAGAGAGCGCCGATCCGAAAGAACCACCAGTCAGTTCCGTCCTACCTGGGTCCTCCCAAAGGTCCCTAGTGCCACCAGCTCTGTCGGCCCAAGCCTTCGTGTACCGCCTACTCCGGTGCTTGATCCCTCTGAGCCAATGCAGCTTGGCCTTCTCCGACCATCCTTCACACCTGAAGAGCGACAGCGTCGACGGGTCAACAACCTATGCATGTACTGTGGGGAGTCAGGCCACTACGTGAGATCTTGCCCTAACAAGACACGTAAGTCTCTTTCAGCCTCTACTAAGTGTGCTCCTGTCATACGTAATCCTGCTAATCATCTTGCTCTCCCCATTGTTCTACAGCTTCCAGGACAGGATCTTACAGTCTCGGTCATAATTGACTCCGGAGCTTGTAGCTGCTTTATAGACCTAACCTTTGCCGCTATCCACCGCATTCCTCTCCAAGCAAAATCACAGGGACTTGCGGTCCATCTCGCTGACGGCTCCACCCTCAGCTCGGGTCCTGTCACCCAGGAGACTATTCCTCTATTGGCCATTATGGATACTCCCCATCGAGAATTCCTTCGTTTTGATTCGATTTCTTCTCCACTTTTTCCGATTATTTTGGGAATGCCGTGGCTACAAGCCCATAACCCTAGTATTGATTTGGCTTCCGGAGAAATTAAGTTCTTCTCCCGCTATTGTCACCAACACTGTTTGCCCAGTACCCCTACAGATGCCTCTCAACTCATGTGTCTGGACGTGGACACCGAATCGCAGCAAGCGATTCCCACTCCGTATCGGGATTTTCTTGACGTCTTCAGTAAAAAGGGGGCGGAAACCCTTCCTCCTCACAGGCCTTATGATTGCCCGATAGAACTTTTGCCTGGGTCTGAAGTTCCGTTTGGACGAATTTTCCCATTAACAGAGCGGGAGCTGGCTACTCTCAAGACTTATATTGATGATAACTTAAAGAGAGGATTCATCCGTCCATCCACGTCACCAGCCGGGGCCGGCATTTTCTTTGTGGAGAAGAAGGACCACTCCCTTCGGCCTTGTATCGACTATAGAGAGTTAAACAAAATAACCATCAAGAATCGCTACCCCTTACCTCTGGTACCCGAACTCTTCCAAAGACTAGGTTCAGCAACAATCTTCACTAAACTCGATCTCCGTGGGGCCTATAATCTAATCCGCATCAGGGAGGGAGATGAGTGGAAAACTGCCTTCCGTACCCGGTTCGGGCACTTTGAATATCTTGTTATGCCCTTTGGTCTGTGCAACGCGCCTGAAACGTTTCAGCACTTCATTAACGACATTTTCCGTGACCTCCTGGACTTATACGTTATAGTATATCTAGATGACATCTTTATTTTCTCCTCCTCAGTCATCGAACATCGCAGGCATGTCCGAAATGTTCTAACCCAGGCTCAGGCAGGATGAATTTTACGCCAAATTAGAAAAGTGCGAATTCGAACGCCAATGTATCCAGTTCCTCGGCCTAATCATTGCTAGTGACGGCATTAAGATGGATCCGCAAAAAGTGGCAGCTATCCTCAACTGGCCCACTCCCTCCGCTAAAAAAGGGGTCCAGCGCTTCATTGGCTTCGCCAACTTTTATCGCAAATTCATTAAAGGCTTCTGTGCAATTATTACACCAATTACCGAACTAACCAAGCAAGGGAACCGTTTTTGTTGGTCCACCGAGGCGCAATCTGCCTTTGACAATCTTAAAAAGTTGTTTACCTCCGCCTCCATCCTGAAACATCCAAACCCTGCCTTACCTTTCGTCCTTGAAGTGGACGCTTCAGAAGTCGCTGTGGAGGCAGTACTCTCTCAGCGGCAAGGTGCCAAGTCCCTGCTTTATCCAGTAGCTTTTTTTTCTCGGAAACTCTCCACTGCCGAAAGGAACTACGATGTTGGAGACAGAAAGCTTCTAGCTATTAAGGCCGCATTGGAAGAGTGGCGTTATCTCTTAGAGGGTGCTGCACATCCCATTTTGGTCTATACTGACCACAAGAATCTCGAGTACTTGAGAACTGCCAAGAGACTGAGACCTCGGCAGGCAAGGTGGGCTCTGTTCTTCTCTAGGTTCCAGTTTCACATCACATACAGACCTGGCTCCAAGAACACCAAGTCGGAAGCATTATCCCGCATGTTCCAGGATTCCAAGGAACCATTACCTTCTGACACCATCCTTCCTGCTGGAAATTTTCTGTTGCTACAGGGGGATATCATATCCCAAATTAAACAGGCCTCCAGGAATCTGTCCCCACCTATGGGAGTCGACGTATGCTTGCAAAATGGGTTGTTCCGGTTCAAAGACAAGATCTTGGTCCCAGAGAATCTAAGAGTGGCAGTACTGGAACTCTGCCATGATCATAAGTTAGCTGGGCATTTTGGCGTACTGAAGACGACAGAGCTGGTGCAACGTACATTTTGGTGGCCCCAACTGGTAAAGGATTGTAAGAGTTATGTGGAATCCTGCACCACCTGTGCTCGGAACAAAAATAGTCGGACAAAGGCCTGGGGTCTACTAAAACCTTTACCCGTTCCAGAAAGACCCTGGAAGATGATTGCGATGGACTTCATCGTGGAACTCCCTCTGGCAGAGGGTTTTTCCCCCATTTTTGTCATTGTGGATAGGCTGTCTAAGATGGCTCATTTCTTACCCATGAAAGGTACACCTTCTGCCGTGGAAACTGCGAAAATTTTTGTCAGAGAAATCGCAAGATTACATGGAGTACCAGCAAGTATAGTCTCCAATAGAGGTGTGCAGTTCACTTCCAGGTTCTGGAAGGCTCTCTGTGGGTCACTTGAGATTGAGTTGGCGTTCTCATCCGCCTATCACCCCCAGACAAACGGGCAGACAGAGAGGACTAACCAAACCCTGGAGCAATACCTCAGATGCTTTTCCACCTTCTCACAGAACGATTGGGTCTCTCTTCTGCCTATTGCTGAGTTCGCATACAACAACTCTGTGCACTCAGCTATTAAACAGACACCATTCTTCGCCAATTATGGTTTTCATCCGTCATTTCTGCCTGAATCCTTACCCGAGTGCCCTATTACTGCGGCTGCTGAAACAATGGATTTCTTCGTCACCAATAATAAATTACTACGCGAAACCATGGCTAAAACCCAAGAATATAATAAAAGGATGTTCGATAGGAAGAAGCGTGGAGAACTCATTCTGGAACCTGGCAACCAGGTTTGGCTGTCCACCCTCAACTTAAAGTTGGCCTGTCCCTCGAAGAAGTTGGGTCCCAAATTCATGGGTCCCTTTCCAATCAAAAGGAAAATTAATGACGTGACCTATGAACTGGATCTACCCAATACATTAAGAGTTCATCCGGTCTTCCACGTATCCTTGCTGAAACCCGCTGTCCCTAATTCCTTTTCGGGTCGTAATACCGGCCCACCTGAACCTGTAATTGTGGATAACGAGACAGAATTTGAAGTGGAAGCAATCCTGGACTGCAGGAAGAGACATGATCAAGTCCAATATTTGATCAAATGGAGGGGGTATGGACCAGAAGATAACTCCTGGGAACCAGAAAGCAATCTGCACACTAAGGAACTTTTAAGAGACTTCTGGAGTGCTCATGCTGATAGACTGGCCCAGATGGGCATCCGGAGGCTGCCCTTTAGGAGGGGGCACTGTCAGAGAAGCTCTCCAAGAAGATCGGCTATTGGGCGCTCCGGTGTGCGCCGGTTCGCGCCTGGGCGCGTCAGCATGGGCGCGCGCACGGCACTTGGCGCCAACCGCCCTATTTAATGTGCTGGAACCTTCTGCTCGGTGCTGTCCGAACTGCAGCTCCCAGTGCCTGAGTTCCTGTTTCCTGTCCACTTCCTGTTTGCCTGTCTGATCTCCTAGTGACCCCGGCTTGTCTTGGACTTCTCTTGTTATCTGCCTGCACCTGACCACGGCTTCCCTTGACTACGTCTCTGCCTGCTCCTCTGTACTACGTTGCCCGCCTGCTGCCAACCCTGCCTGTGACCCGGACTTTGAGCCTGCCTGTTCCTCTGTACCTTGCTGACCGTCTGCTGCCAACTCTGCCTGAGACCGGACCTGCCCTTTCTGCTCCTGCTCTGCACCAGTCGCTTAGTCCCTTACTTGCTAGGACTTCCAGACCATACGCATCAGGATCCTGGGCCTTACCTCCGCAAGTCACCCGCCAGGCTCTCTTACCACTCTGCGCTCCTGTGCCTTCTGTTTACACTACCAGGGGCCGGGAACCAGATACGTACGGGAGGCCTCCCCTGCTATACCGGGTTCGTCAGTCAGGTACGTGTAAGTCTGATAAGCACTGTCTACCGTAGGTAGGTTGCTAGAGTGTTTTTGTTACAGCCAGTGCAGGTAAATTTAGGCAGTCCTGGGCCTGTTTGTTTTGATCTGGGGGCTGGGAGTGGTTTTGAGTATAACAGCAGGTGACTGACATGTACTTCACCTCCCTGGCGCCTCCTCTGTTTTTAGAGGGTGCTGGAAAAGAGGCAGGGCAGAGGATGGGAGCGCCATGGAGTGTATCTGGGAGCCCTGATCAATCCCCAACTAGGATTGGCAGGGGGCAGCCCTCCTATATATACTCATGGTAAGCCTGGTTTGAGAGGAGTTGTCGGGTGCAAGAACTAGTGATGGGGTGTTAGGCTGTCGTGGCCCATGAGGAAACACCCTCATTGGAAGGGGGTGAACTCAGGTTTGGAGCTTGGGAGCTGGGTAGGAACCTTTGGATACACGTTCATCCAGCGGTGTCTGGAACAGGAGCAGGTAGAGGACTGTGGGGAACATTGCCAGGTAAGTTACTAGGAGGGATCCATTCTGGGGTCGGTGAATGACAGGCACAGTGTAGAAATCTGGGAGAGACATGCCAGGAGTGGATGTGAAGCCAGAAGGAGAGGCTGTGATGTCACCGGTGTTGGAGTTAAGTTGCTGCAGTCAGGAGGGTTGGCAGAATTTGCAAAGGACTGTCTGGGACCACTAGTCCATCAAGCTTTGCAACTAGCACAAAAAGTATTATTCATATTTCTATTGGATGCTTTTCAACGGTTAGGACTTATTCAGAGTAGGCCCTAACCATGCGCTAGCTGTGCCAGGAAACTATTATTGCGCAGTAGAGAAAACAGAGTAATGTTCTGGAGGAGTATGTAGAGCTTTAGAGATTGTCAATATAGATTCAAAAGGTTAGCTCGATTTATCAAGATCAATTATCTGGGCATCCCATGTCCCTTTCCCCAATCCAAGTTAAATCCCCTAAATAAAAACAACAAAAACAAGCTAAAAGCGGAGGTTCACACAAAAATGGAACCTCCGCTTTTCTGAACCCTCCCCCCCTCCGGTGTCACATTTGGCACCTTTCAGGGAGGAGGGGGGTGCAGATAGCTGTCTAATACAGGTATCTGCACCCAGTTCCGGGAATAGACTCCCGCAGGAGTCACGCCCCCTCCTGCACCCCCCCCCCCCCCCCCCCGCTGTCTCCTGGGAAACACACAGGTCCCAGGAGATAGCGGGGACCAGTTAAGACGCGTAGCACGACTCACGCATGCACAGTAGGGAACCGGGAAGTGAAGCCGCAACGCTTCACTTCCTGATTCCCTCACCGAGAATGGCGGCGGCAGCAGCCGAGAGCCGAGCAATTGATTGGCTTTGGCTTCCGACATCGCTGGACTCCAGGACAGGTAAGTGTCCGTTTATTAAAAGTCAGGCTTTTAATATTTTTTTTGTAGGTGGACTCCCTCTTAAAGGACTGTTCATTGACTGGCAATGTGTGTCTGAAGTGAATGCCTGGCCTAGCAGGGTGATGTGTGGAACTACTACACGCAGCAACCTCACGGGGGCACCGCTACACTACCTTGCCATTTATTTATCACTTTAAGCCAAAAGTCAACGGGTTGGAGCACAAAGTCCATCTTTTTATGATGTCGGCAGCAATTCTTCAGATTTTTTTCTGTGAATAAACACTGAGATAGCTGCTGCATTGTTTGCAATACATTCTGGCTTGGCTGCATTTGATATGTATTGTTGTATGTATGGTTGTATGTATGGTTGTATGTATGGTTGTTTGTATTGTTGTATGTATGGTTGTTTGTATTGTTGTATGTATGGTTGTATACATTGTTGTATGTATGTATGGTTATATGTATGGTGATATGTATTGTTGCATGTATGGTGTTAAATTAACCACTTTAAGACTGGGCCTATTTTCAAACTTGTTGTTTACAAGTTAAAATCATTTTTTTAATTACTAGAACCCCTAAACATTCCATATATTTTTCTCTAACACCCTAGAAAATAAAATGGCGGTTGTTGCAATACTTTCTGTCACACTGTATTTGCGCAGCGGTCTTACAAGCGCACTTTTATTGGAAAAAAATCACTTTTTTGAATTAAAAAATAAGACAACAGTAAAGTTAGCCTAATTTTTTTTATATTGTGAAAGATGGTGTTACGCCGAGTAAATTGATATCCAACATGTCACGCTTCAAAGTTGCGCCCGCTTGTGGAATGGCAACAAACTTTTACCTATAAAAATCTCCATATGCGACGTTTAAAAATTTTTACAGGTTGCATGTTTTGAGTTACAGAGGAGGTCTAGGGAAAAAATTATTGCTCTCGCTCTAACGATCGCGGCGATACCTCACATGTGTGGTTTAAACACAGTTTTCATATGCGGAAGCTACTCATGTATGCATTCGCTTCTGCAAGCAAGCTCGGCAGGACGGGGCACATTTCCAAAAAAAAAAAAAATTCTTATTTATATTACTTTTTATTTTTAATTTTTACACTGTTCTTTAAAAAAGAAAAAGGACCTCTTAAATATGAGATCTGGGGTCAAAAAGACCTCAGATCTCACATTTACACTAAAATGCAATAAAAATAAAAAAATAAATTAAATGTAGTTTAAAAAAAATAAAAATGGTGCTTTAAGAGCATTGGGCGGAAGTGACGTTTTGACGTCGCTTCCGCCCTGCAATAGAATGGAGATGGGTGTGGGCCATCTTCCCCTCACTCGTCTCCATACCTAACATGGAGAAGGACCCTATCGCCACTGCCGGTGGCTCCGGTAAGCGGCGGAGGGCACCAGAGAGCGGCAGGAGGGGGGCGATAAAAGTGATCTTGCAGCGAATCCGCAGCAGGAACCACTTTTATCTGAAAGCGGACCGCCTGCTGAAGAAGAGGTTCCCGGGGTTATGGTAGCTAGCTACTGCCATAACAACGATATCTTCCTTCAAACAACCGCCCTATAATGACAGCGGGCAGTCCGTTAGTGGTTAATGCCTCATACACACGATTAGGTAATTGAATGATAAAAAACGCTTTTGGATTGATCGCATGATAGTCTAGTTAGTTCACAGCTTTTGACAGCCGATCACGACAGTTCGTCCAACAATATCCGATGGGACAAACACGAAAACTTTGCTCGGACGAACGACAATCATTTAATCAGTAAAGTATGCGTCCGCTAAAAATCAATAGACAAACACAACGCATGATCAGAAACACGAAAATAATCCGGAAGGAGATGGGAGAATGTAAACCAAAAGGTGTGGCAGACACAGGGGTCACACGAATTTGACATAATTTCCAATACGTAGCTACGCAAACAGGAAGGTGTTCCAGAATCGTATGAAAAAAATCATACATTTCATAGAGCGCAAAATGCACTGTTGAATTCAATATTAGTATTATGCAACAAAATGCGAACGATAAGTCGTACGATTATCTGATTGTGTGTACGAGGCATAAAGAAGACAAGAAGTCTGCTAAGGATAAGATGATGATGCAGTTGGGAGGACAGTACAAGCACCTCCCCATCTTTACATTTGGGGAAGCTGTTACGAGAACGTTATGATATGCTAAGCCTGTTTAGAATTTCCTGTTTTTATATGAAAGTGAAAGAAAATGTCATACCGCTGTATATGAGGCCTTTAGTTCATCATTCCTTCTCTCGCTGTACCTGGTAAGTCATACTTATGTGATTATTCTTGTAAGATTGTGTTGATTTTAATAGCTAAACTAGCTGTATAGGATCAAATACAGTGCAAGCTGCAATGCGAATGACCAAAGAATGCATGCTCTCAATACAACAGACAAGGGTGAGCAAGAATCCTTAATATACTAAAATAAATTAGATTTAGTTGCTATATTTTCCAGCATGCAGGGGAACTACCTGGGAACAGTTACCACCTGTCTGGCTTACAGAACCACAAAGTCTTTGACTAGTTTTGTAGCATCTGTAGCAAAGATATTTCAGTGTTTACTAAGTGGGGCAGTTGTTTTTCATACATAACAGCACTCCGAAGTCCCTCTCCTCTATGAACACAGAGGGGTTGATTTACTACAGGCAAATACAGTAGACTATGCACTTTGCAGGTGCAGTTGCTCCTGAACATAGTAAATGAGGGGAAGATCTGCTGACTTCCGGCATCCAGTCATGTGTAAGCAAAAATGCTGTTTTTTTGGTTTTTTCTTGCGCCTGATTGGGTATTCTTTGCAAAGTGGAGCTTCACCTCATCTACTAAGGTCTGGGGCAACTGCACTTGCAAAGTGCACAGTCTATTTACCTTTAGTAAATCAGCCCCAGCATGTTAGGCTTCATGTACAGAAGACGTTTTTACAACCTCTCCTGAACTATTTAACTTGACAGATAGTAACCCACGTTTAAAATGTCAGTTTTGCCGTGTTTACATGCCGCGTTTAGCGCAGTTTTGCCGCGTTTGCGTTTAGAAGCGTTTAACCCCCCTGGCGGTATTCCCGAGTCTGGCTCGGGGTGGATTTTCAGTACCAAAAGCGGTATCCCTGAGCCAGACTCAGGATCACATCGCAGGATCCATGTAGAGGATACTTACCTTGTCCCCTGGATCCTGCAATGTCTCCCCGCTGTGATCGGCGAGCCGCTGTGATCTCGCTCGATTAACAACGCGCGGGGACGGAGTTCGGCGTCCAATTCAAAAAGTGAAACACACAGTACAGATACAGTATACTGTAATCTTACAGATTACAGTACTGTATCAAATAATTACACATCCCTTTGTCCCTAGTGGTCTGCCCAGTGCCCTGCATGCAGTTTTATATTATATATACTGTTCTTTCTGCCTGGAAACTGGAGATTGTCCATAGCAACCAAAACTGTCCCTTTACATCAAAAGTGGCTTTAGACCAGCTAGAAAACAGCGATAATAAATTAGAATCACTTGCAGAATTGAGCGATAGTGATTTGTGGGGAAATCCTTCACCAAACACTAAAAGTAACGAAAGCGACAATTCTGCAACTGAGAACATTTCAGTGTTTTTGATTTGATTACATTATTGAATCATTTTTATTATTATTATATTATTATTTGGTATAATTATTTATAGTTATTTATTATATTATAATTTTTTATTTCGTTTTTTAAACCGGATGTCTACTAGACTCTTGTTTGGACAGATTTAAGTGAATTATTCCTAAGAATTACAGGCCTATAATATAAAACGCCAAATTTCTGTTCAAAATAATTGTACCGCTTTCAGCACCTAAAATCTGAAATAATCATACTGCCAGGGAGGTTGAAAAAAAATGAAAGAATTTTTTTTTTCTTTTAAAACAGCCAGAAATGAAAAAGCCTGTAAATGAAACAAGTTACTGCTCTTAGCTGCGCTAAGAAGCATTTGGCGCTTGAAATGCCTCTAAACTCAGCTTCTGAACCCATTTTTTTGTGTTCCAAAAAAAGCCTCTAAACTCAACTGCCTAGAAACAACTATAAAGAACCTGTGTACATGTACTGATAAGATAACATTGAGGAGAGTTCAGGAGCAGTTGAAAAAAGTGCCCAACTGCTCCTTAACCACTTCAGCCCCGGAGGTTTTGGCAGCTCAATGACTGGAGGACTTTTTTTTTAATTGCGTGGCCATGCAATGTTGTACCCAAACAAAATTTGCGTCCTTTTTTCCCCACAAATAGAGCTTTCTTTTGATGCTATTAGATTGCCTCTGCGATTTTTATTTTTTGCGATATATAAACGGAAATAGACCGATAATTTTGAAAAAAAATTATATTTTCTACTTTTTGTTATAAAAAAAATGTAATAAACTAAATTTTAGTCATACATTTAGGCCAAAATGTATTCAGCCACATGTCTGTGGTAAAAAAAATGTCAATAAGCCTATATTTATAGGTTTGCGCAAAAGTTATAGCGTCTACAAACTAGGGTACATTTTCTGTAATTTACGCAGCTTTTAGTTTATGACTACCTATCTCATTTCTTGAGGTGCTAAAATGGCAGGGCAGTACAACCCCTCCCCCCCCCCCCAATGACCCCATTTTTGAAAGTAGACAAAAATTGACAAAAAAAAGAAAAATTACACAAAGTTGTCACTAAATGATATATGATATAAATTGTATAAATTATATATTGCTCACACATGCCATGGTTATATGTGGAATTACAGCCCAAAATGCATTCTGCTGCTTCTCCTGAGTACGGGGATATCTCATGTGTGAGACTTTTTGGGAGCCTAGCCGCGTACGGGACCCCGAAAACTAAGCACCGCCTTCAGGCTTTCTAAGTGTAATTTTTGATTTCACTCCTCACTACTTATCACAGTTTCGAAGGCCATAAAATGCCAAGATAGCACAACCCCCCCCCAAATGACCCCATTTTGGAAAGTAGACACCTCAAGCTATTTGCTGATAGGCATGTTGAGTCCAAGGAATGTTTTATATTTTGCCACAAGTTGCGGGAAAATTAAAAAATTTATTTTTTTTTTGCACAAAGTTGTCACTAAATGATATATTGCTCAAACATGCCATGGGTATATGTGGAATTACACCCCAAAATACATTCTGCTGCTTCTCCCGAGTACGGGGATACCACATGTGTGGGACTTTTTGGCAGTCTAACTGCGTACAGGACCCCGAAAACCAATCACTGCTTTCAGGCTTTCTAAGGGCGTAAAATGGTGATTTCACTTCCTCACTACCTATCACAGTTTCGGAGGCCATGAAATGATAAGATAGCACAACCCCCCCCCCCCCAAATTACACCATTTTGGAAAGTAGACACCCCAAGCTATCTGCTGAGAGGCATGTTGAGTATTTTGCAGATCTCGCTTTTTGTCACAAAGTTTTGAAATTGAAAAAAGAAAAATAAATACATTTTTCTTTTCTTTCTTCATATTCAAAAATAAATGAGATCTGCAAAATACTCACCAGGCCTCTTAGCAAATACCTTGGGGTGTCTACTTTCCAAAATCGGGTCATTTGGGGGGGGTTTGTACTATCTGGACATTTCAGGGCCTCCGTAACTGTGATAGGTAGTGAGGAGTAAAATCACAATTTTACACCTTTAGATATCCTGAAGGCGGTGATTGGATTTTGGGGTCCTGTACGCGGCTAGGCTCCTAAAAACTCTCACACATGCGGAATTCCCGTACTCAGGAGAAGCAGCAGAATGTATTTTGGGGTGTAATTTCACATATAACCATGCCATGTTTGAACAATATATCATTTAGTGAGAACTTTGTGCAAAAAAAAAAAAGTGTAATTTTCACGAAACTTGTGACAAAATATAAATTATTCCATGGACTCAACATGCCTATCAGCAAATAGTTTGGGGTGTTCACTTTACAAAAAGGGGTCATTTGGGGGGGGGGTGGGGGTGTTGAACTGTCCTGGCATTTTATGCACAACATTTAGAAGCTTATGTCACACATCACCCACTCTTCTAACCACTTGAAGACAAAGCTCTTTCTGACACTTTTTGTTTACATGAAAAAAATATTTTTTTTTTTTGCAAGAAAATTACTTTGAACCCCCAAACATTATATATTTTTTAAAGCAAAGGCCCTACAGATTAAAATGCTGGGTGTTGCAATTTTTTTTCACACAGTATTTGCGCAGCGATTTTTGCCGAGTACATGGATACCAAACATGACATGCTTTAAAATTGCGCACAAACGTGCAGCGGCGACAAACTGATCCCACTAACACTGCATTTTTGGGAACCCTAAACTGCTGGGGATGCTAGTATAGATCTGATCAGATCAGATATTGATCCGTTCAGACACTATACTACTAAAGGAGGCGTATGGTGACAACAGTACAGCGATTAAAAAAAAATCTGAACTCTGCACTAGGTGACACAGTGACAGGTGGTGAAGGGGTTAACTGAGGGGATGATCAGGGGGTGAAATGTGTACCTACGTGACCTGGTGTCAGTGTAGTGTTGTGCAACTCACTTTTAGATGCTCTCTCCTCTCGGTCTGGAACAGAAAAGACCACCACGAGGAGAGATGACATCACTTCCCTGTCAGTGTTTACACTTACACGACAGGGGAAGGATCTCATTCGTCAGGACCGATAACCAGGTCCAGGCTAGATTTAATTGGCCTGTGCCTGGGGATTGATCCGTTCCTGATCGAATCTGATCATCGCAGCCAGCCGGGGGGGGGGGGGGGGCCTGCGCGTGCGCCCGACATAGCATGAAGGCAATTCGTCTGCCTGTGCCATTCTGCCGCAGTATAACTGCGGCGGATGGTCGGCAAGCGGTTAACGTCCGTTTAGTAGCAGCAGTGTACATGAGGTGAGTTGGAGGTTGCAGCTAGCTGGTAGATGTTGAAGAGTAAGCTTAATGTACACAGGACGTTTTTACAACCTACGGTTGCCACCTGTCCGAGATTTTGAATCATGTGTCCAGGTTTCAGACTGTCTGAAACCTGGACACATTATTCAGATGGGACTGCAACCCCCCCCCCCAACTTAGGCGTGCCAGGGCACACCCTATTCACCCAGTGCGATTCCCCCTTTCGCCCGGGTTGCACACACCTATGCCCCCCATTAACCAAAGTACCCTCCCAGTGCATAGGCCCCCTCCCTCCCTTCTCTGTCCTGCCCCTGAGCAAGTGAGTACACTAAGGTAAGGGGGACTCAGATGTAAGGGGTGCTCTGTAAACTCTGATATAAGGGGGTGCTTTGGGGACCCTGATTTAATGGGGAATGCTGGAAATTCTGATGTTAGTGGGGGCTTTGGTAAGCAGAAACCCCCTTACATCAGAGTTCCATTTTATACCACAGTCCACAGTGTTCCCATGTAAAAAAAAAAAAATTAGCTGTGTGCCGCTAAAGTGTTCAAGTTTGGCTTGAAGAACAGGTGGCAACCCTGTTACAACCTCTCCTGAACAATGTAACTTGACAGATAGTAACCCACGTTTAACGGTAACTCGCGTTTAGCCGTATTTCGTTTACAGGCGTTTTTCATTTTTGGCTATTTTGAAAAAAAAAAAAAAAAAAAAAAAAAAAAAATATATATATATATATATATATATATATATATATATATATATATATATATATATATATATATATATATATATAGTATATATATATATATATACTATATATATATATATATATATATATATATATGTACTATATATATATATATATATATATTTTTTTTTTTTTTTTCAAATGCTTTTAAACGCAAACGCGGCAAAACACAGTATGTAAATGAGGCAAAACTGACTTTTTAAACGCGGGTTACTATCTGTCAAGTTAAATCGTTCAGGAGAGGTTGTAAAAACGTCCTGTGAGAAGTTGTGAACCTTCCGCGCGCAGGCAACAACCACACTGTTTACTATAAACTAGTGTCTCTGTACTCCAGAAGTTCTCACCAAGGCCAGGAATGTGTCTGACCAAGGCCAGGAATGTGTGTCTAAGGGCACAGGGATGACAAAAATTCAACATTTTAGGCTTGGTGCACACAGCCATACAGCGTGCAGAGCCATGTAATAACCATCCAGGGACTCGCTGCTGCATGTACAGCTGCCTATTAAGATGAATTAGAAGATGTGGCTGTTAAGGGTTATGCTTTAAGGATTGCATACAGCATGCACACTGATGTAAGCCCTGAACCCACAATATCCGATGTACAAAATCCCACCGTGTACAGCTGCATCTTCTGTTTCACCTCAATAGGGAACTGTATCTGGGAGCTGCGAGGCCCAGTACAGTGATTACCCAGGCTTTGCACCTTGTATAGCCCCTGTATGGCGCTGTGCATGAATCCCTATGGCATACAGGCTTTTTTATTATACTGATCTGAATGCAGCCTATTGTTTCCTATGGCTCGTGCACACAAACATATAAATGTCAGTAAACTAGCACTACGCTGGGAGCAGTAAAAAAAAAAAAAAAATACAAAAGTAAGTGTTTCTGGTCAGTATTTTATGCATGTATGTAATCTAAAAAAAGTGACTATCTTGGACAGATTGGGGATGATTTACTAAAAGCAAATAGGCTATACAGTTTGCAAGGGAATTTTCTCCAGAGCTTAGTAAATGAGGTGAAATTTCACTGCAAAGAATACCCAATCACCTACAAGGAGAATAAAAAACAACATTTTTGCTTGCACATGATTGGACGATGGAGGTCAGCAAAGATTCCCCTCATTTACTAAGCTCTGAAGCAAAATCGTTTACAGAACGCAACTGTACTCGCAAAGTGCATAGTCTTTTTGCCTTTAGGAAATACTCCCCATTAATTACATGTGCAGTAGTTAACGATTACATTTTTCAGTGGCAAGCCTCATCCCTTCAAACATCACACTAAACTGGCCATATACTGTACAATCTTGACCGGTTGATGATCAGTAGGTGGCCTTGGCATCTGCCTCTTATCCAACATCCCTAGAAGGAGCTGGGCCAACAATCCAATGTAGTTGCTCTGAAGGAATATTGATGGCCAGCATGTCTGGCTGTCAAACTACAATGGCCGAAGCGGGAAATTCGGCCATCTGTGCTGTGTAGCATGAATGGAGGAATCACTTTTTTTTTCAATTTGTTTGAAAAATAAATTTGACCATAAATATATTTGTATATGGCCAGCTTTAGCAAAAAGAAGCCACTCATGCTGTCTGGTATTGACCTTAAAAAGTGGCAGCTGAAAATGATCGTGTCTGATCGCTGTCTCCCACAGTACACAGAACATGGAAATGTAATTATTTTAGTAAATATAAACTGCTAAATACCTTTTCTCATCAGCAGTATATAGCAGTCTTGTGACTTCTATCAGTGTCTGGCCGAGCACTGGTTAAAGCTTGCAGGAGGAGTTTTCATTCTCTTCCGATTGTATCTATGAGGCTGCAGGACCCCTGACCCTCTGTCTGACTGGCCCTGTGCTGATCACATGCACTCTCAGAAAAAAAAAAAAAGAAACCTCTCTATCCATACACACCAAACTGAGCATGTGCAGAGTACCCCAAAGGGCGCTTCTATCAGCAAATGGATTGGGGACAGTGGAAGAAGGGGTGGATCAAAAAAGACAGAATCAAACAGCATTTGTACACAATGCAGAGGACTAACCCCTTATGTTCCACAACAAGCATGCTTTACTCCATATACAGACTGATTTTACTGTTGTGGGTTTAGTAACACTTTAAAACTTGTTACATGTCCTCATTCACATAGCATAACTTAAAAAATAAATAAATACATCGCCGCTTACCTTTTTTTGATGCTTTATTATAGAACTTCCAGCAAGGAGAAAATCCTACTAGTTCTCTTTGTTTATGAAGGAGCTGGGCAGTTGTATCTGGTATAATTAACCCTGTTTATACTGTGCAGGCATAGCTTCATTATCAATTTTGACTAGCTTTAACTCTGTCTGCCCTAAAAAGGGGTTTAAGGTTTAGAAGTTAGCATTCTTGTATTGTATGTTAATGAAGACAGACCTAGGACAGACTCAAGCCTGGTACACACTTATGCCCCGTACACACGGTCGGACATTGATCAGACATTCCGACAACAAAATCCTAGGATTTTTTCCGACGGATGTTGGCTCAAACTTGTCTTGCATACACATGGTCACACAAAGTTGTCGGAAAATCCGATCGTTCTAAACGCGGTGACGTAAAACACGTACGTCGGGACTATAAACGGGGCAGTGGCCAATAGCTTTCATCTCTTTATTTATTCTGAGCATGCGTGGCACTTTGTGCGTCGGATTTGTGTACACACGATCGTAATTTCCAACAATGGATTTTGTTGTCGGAAAATTCTATAGCCTGCTCTCAAACTTTGTGTGTCGGAAAATCCGATGGAAAATATGTGATGGAGCCTACACACGGTTGGAATTTCCGACAACAAGGTCCTATCACACATTTTCCGTCGGAAAATCCGACCGTGTGTACGGGGCATAACAGTTTTTTTTTGTTGCATGACAAAAAAACTGACAGCTCCAGTCGGAGCCGCTGTACTAACCATGCGAGGTTAGTTCATCAATCTCCCCCACTGAGCTGTTGTGTTTGGATAGGGGGACTGCCCCCCCGTCAGAACAGTCCGATCAGCGCTCTCTGCCATTGGTTGAGAGCGCTGATCAGAAGTCGGTTGGCTGCTGTTTTTGTCGGACAGACCGATATACACATGGGCCAAATGTCGGTCAATTTTTTTTTAACCAGCCAATGTCTCCCGACAATCAGCCTGCGTGTACCTGGCTTTACTCTGACACTGTTAAAAAAACCTTGTAATCAACAATGACACCTTCTCCTGAGAAACTTTGTGAATATACAGAGCAAACATATTATGGGGTTTTCTAAAATTTGACCGCAAAAGTAGAAATGTGCTTTAAAGTCGAAGTTTAGTGATCATTGTTAAAAAAATTAGCACCAGGGATGGCACTTACAGGAATATCCTGTGTGCTGCTGGCCACACTGTACCTTGAAATCTTTGATCCCCCCCCCAAATACCCCGGTAACTGTAATCTTCTGGTGCTGGGGTTAATACAAGAGGCTCCAACTGTCATAGGCACTCATCAAAAGTGCCAGCTATGCCCATTCTTTCTGCTCCCATGCTCCATTCATAGAAGCTGTACTATCAGTTCCTACAATGCAAAGCACTGGATGATTGAAGGACAGGCAGATGAATGAAAGGTCCAACTATAGAGGGGATATATAAATATATTGTACTTAACTTTCTCCAGCTTCCATGGTGCAGGGAGTGATATAATATCCTGGGGAATGATGCTCACCCCAAATCTTGTAATAAAATGCTGGAACGCATTTCTGGAAGTGATTTCTCTGCATGATTTGGAGTGCTCTAAATTCCCCAGAACTTCACAAAATGAAGATGATGCCACCCTCACCTAGGACAGAAGATGGGGTAAAGGTAAGTAGACTAACCCTACAGGTATTTTTAACTTTAGCTGCTTTCAGCAACGGGGGTGGGGGGCTTAAGACGTGACCTTGAGTTTTAGATGCAAGGTCCGCCTCATAAATATGAAATATTGCATAGGTTTGCAAGGCTGATCTTAAAGTGAAGCTGTACTGTGAAGTGTTGGAAGTCATTCCTAGATACACTCTTCACAAGATACCTGATATTAGGTTTAATAGCCAGAGGTGTATCCCTCTCTTTACTACTGGGTCCCAGCTTTCCATTACTTCATGGTTCTCCATCCAATGACACTGCTTCAGTGACCAGCAAGGCCACTCTTTTGAGATGATACTAGCTTCTTTGAATGAAACACATTCTGTGAATGGAGGGCCTGCAAATGATGGATAGCCCCCCCCTCCATTCATAGATCCTGTTTCATTTATAGAAGATGCGGTACTGACTTCTATGAATGGAGGAGCTGAGCAAAAAGGGCAGGCATAGGCGGGCACTCTTTAGTGCCTGTCACAGTTCTGTTAACTCCATCCCCACCAGAAGATTACAGCGTTGGGGATTCGAAGGCATCGGAGGAGGAAGATTTCTTCTATACTGGGATGCAGTAAAACAAGGGATGCATCACAATGAAGGTAAGTAATATCCCTTGTGCTGATATTTTTTTTAACTTAAGGCATATTTTTTTGTTTTACAAAATAGTCTGATGTGTTTTTCATGTGGTTCGCCACAAGATATTTTATGTGTTATGAATGTCATGAGATAAATAGGGTGTAGTAATAGCAATGTGTGACTAAACTGGTGCCAGGAAACTAAGAATACGTGTGTAAGAAATAACTGTAAAAGGAGGAACTAGTGGGTGCATCACTGAGGCTAAGGTACCAGAAAATACAAATACACCATTTCTGTTTGATCAGTGTTTAAATCAAGCTGGACATAGATGGCTAGAATTCTATCCGATTCCTGATGAATTTGCCAAAATTTCAGCCATGAGAAGTCCTGCAAGTACCACTTGGCTCAAAAAATGTATTTGAATTGACGGAGTGACTGCAAAATTGTCGACCGAACAGTGATTGCATCCTATCTGCGGCCGCCTGAAAACAATTACCGGGAGATTTTGTTGTTTAAAGTAGAGGAGAGAATCAATTGATATTCCCTCCAGCCTGCAGTATGGCTAGCTTTATTTTCTTTTTTGGCTACTGAAGGATTGAAAATCAGTCAAACACTATACATGTAATGTCCCTTTGAAGGGTAACCCCACTTTCATGGGAAATAAAATTAGCAAATAAATAAAATAAAGTAATATAGCGTATGCACCTTTGACACACGACCTATTGTAATTGAATGTTATTAAAAATTACCTTTCCTTTTCAATCTGCAGCTCTGTAATTTTCTGTAAATGCAACATGGCTACCTGGACGTGTTCTGTATGCAGAATGTGTACAGAACCCCCCCTAGATATGTCACTTCCTGCTTGTGTGATTGGCTCACTGATTTTCCCAGAACTCTGCGTTAAGATACAAATCAGATTTTGAGCATCCACTGCAACAAAATTGTTATTTTTGGTGAAATACCCTCAAAGGAAAATCACGTCTAAGGCTCTGTTTAGATCTAGGCATCTTGGATCGTGGGTGGAATCGCCGTGATTCTGCCTGCGATCCCGAATCACAGGAAATCATGGGATGCCCTTGCGATCCCCGTCATTTTCAATGGCCGACCAACTGTGGTAAAATCATGCAAACAGAATTGCGGTACGCCTGTCGCCCAAAAGAAGTTCTGGAACTTCTTTTGAGTGACAGGCGTACCGCGATTCTGTTTTTGCGTGATTTTACTGCGATTTGTCGTGAACGGAGCAGACCCTGTAGCTTGCCTCATTAGTGCCCTGCAGGTGCACCATCTGATTGATAATTATACCACCACTCCCATACAGATTCACTTGGACACAGACAAACAGCTATTCCTTCATAATAACAAAAGGTAGGAATCTGCAACAACGTTTATTAACCACTTCAATACAGGGCACTTTCACCCCCTTCCTGCCCAGGCCAATTTTCAGCTTTCAGCACTGTCACATGCACAACGCGGTCATGCAACGCTGTACCCAAATTACATTTTTGTAATTTTTTTCACATAAAACTTTATTTTGGTGGTATTTAATCACCGCTGGGTTTTTTATTTTTTGCTAAAAAAAACAAAAAAAACGAACATAGTGAAAAAAAAAAAAAGTTTTTGTTAGTTTCTGTTAGGAAATGTTGTAAATAAGTAATTTTTCTCCTTTACTGATGTGCGCTGTTGAGGCTGCACTGATGGCACTGATAGGCTGCACTGATGAGGCGGCACTGATGGGCACAGATGAGGATTCACTAATAAGCAGCACTGATGGGCACTGATATGCACCACTGATGAGCACTTATGGGCAATGATAGGCGGCATGAATAGGCAGCACTGATGAGCAGGCACTGAAAGGCAGCACTGACTTGCATCACTGATGGCCACAGATTGGCCTCATTGATGGGCACACATTGGCATCACTGATAGGCACAGATTGACATCACTGATGGGTACAGATTGGCGTCCTTGATGGGCACAGACTGGCATCCTTGCTGGGCACTGTTGGGGCTGCACTAATGATCAGTATCCTGATTATCTGTACAGGTCTCCCCTGTGAGGAAATGTCGCTGATCGGCTCTGCTCCACTCACACTCTATCAATGGCCGATAACTGGCATTTGTTTACATGTGATCAGCTGTGATTGGACACAGCTGATCACATGGGTAAAGAGCCACACCATTGGCTCTTTACCGAGATCAGGTTGTGCTGTGTCCCATCTGCGATCACTACGCGCCCCCTGCGGGAGTGCAAGCCCGCAAGACTGGGGCTACATCATATAATGTTGTCCCAGAACAACGGAGCATCCCGCCCCCCCCCATATACTGAAATTGTCGTTTCAGTATATAGACAAACTAGCCACAAATATTTATTCTTTTATGTGCATGTACATAGCGGTGGGGGATTTTACATTTTTTGTGGGTTTTTTTTATTTTTTTTTTATACAGTCATGGCCAAAAATATTGGCACCCCTGTATTTGTGTCAGATAATGCACCACTTTGCCCAGAAAATTGTTGCAATTACAAATGTTTAGGCATTCTCATGTTTATTTATTTTGTTTGTATTGGTATGACACAAAAAACTGGAAAAGCAAAAAGCCAAATCTAACATATTCCAGGCAAAACTCCAAAATGGACTGGACAAATTATTGGCACCTTCTCAAAGTTGTAAGAAATTATTGCATTCCAAGTTTGAGATGCTCTGGTAATTTGTAATCAAAGTCACCTGTATCCGGTAACACATGCTGACAATATAGAAATCACACCGGCACCCAGTTAAAATGGTGAAAAATTCACTCAACCTTTCTGTTGTGTGGCACTGTAGCTAATCTCCTTGGATGTGGACGAAAGAGAAAAATTGACCAAAGATTGCAAAAAGGATTGTTCGAATGGTGGATAAAGAACCTTGGCCACTTTCCAGACAAATTCAAGCTGACCTTTAGTAACAGGGTACAACTGTGTCAGCTCGCACTATATCTTCTCCATCTGAATGAAAAGGGAAAGTATGGTAGGAGACCCAGGAAGACCCCACTGCTACACAGAAACCTAAAAAAGCCAGATTTAGAGTTTGCCAAAACTTAACTGAGGAAGATAAAATACTTTTGGGAGTATGTGCTGTGGACAGACGAAACAAAATTGACAGCTTTTTGGTAAAGCCTGTCAGTCTAGTGTTTTCAGAAAAAAATGAGGCCTCCAAAGAAAAGAATACAGTCCCTACAGTAAAACATGGTAGTGGTTCACTGATGTTTTGGGTTGCTTTGCTGCTACAGGCACTGAATGTATTGACCGTGTGCATGGCATTATGAAATCTGAAGACTACCAAAGAATTCTGGGGTGCAGTGTAGGGGCCCAGTGTCAGAAAGTTGGGTCTCTGTCAGAGGTCATGAGTCTTACAGCAGGACAATGACCCAAAGCACACGTCAAAAAGCACCCAGAAATGGTTTAAGACAAAGTGCTGGAGAGTACTGAACTGGCCAGCAATGAGTCAAGATCTAAATCTCATAGAGCACCTGTGGAGAGATCTCAAAACAGCAGTTGGGAGAAGGAACCCTTCCAATCTGAGAGACTTGGAGCAGTTGGTTAAAGAAGAGTGGTCCAAAATTCCAGTAAAGAGGTGTGATGCTGTGTACACATGGGCGGACTTTTCGACCAAACTCATCCGCCGGAACTAATCCGTCGGACAATTCGACCGTGTGTGGGCTTCATCAGACTTTCGACGGACCTTTTCGGTCGAAAATCAGACAGACTTTAGATTTGAAACATGTTTCAAATCTTTCCGACGGATTTGAGTCCGGTCGAAAAATCAGTTCGTCTGTATGCTAGTCCGACGGACAACAACTGACGCTAGGGCAGCTATTGGCTATCAACATCCTTATTTTAGTCCAGTCGTACGTCATCACGTACGAATCCGTCGGACTTTGGTGTGATCATGTGTAGCCAAGTCCGTTCGTTCGAAAGTCTGTCGGAAGTCCGTAAAAAGTCTGTCGAAAGTCAGTCGGAAAGACCGTCGGACCTTTGAATGCGAAAAGTCCACCCGTGCGTACACGGCATAAGAAACTCACTGATGTTTACAGAAAGAGATTGATTTCAGTTTTTTTTTTCCAGGGCGTGTGCTACCAACTATTAAATTGAGGGTGCCAATAATTTTGTCCAGTCCATTTTTTGGAGTTTTGCGTGGAATGTGTCAGATTTTTGTTTCTCACTTTTTTGTGTCATACCAATAGAAACAAAAGAAATAAACGTGAGAATGCTCAAACATTTGTAATTGCAACTATTTTTTGGGTGAAGTGCTGCATTATCTGACAGAAATGCAGGGGTGTCAATATATTTGGCCATGACTGTATTGCTTTTATAATGTATTTTGTACAATGAACTATATTTCTATCACAATATGTAATGACAGGTTCACTTTAATTAGACATCAGGGATCTCTTAGACCCTCGACATCTCCCCTGCCTTCCACTGAAGTTAATAAGGTGCAGCAAACCTGAGAACACATGGCGGGGGTAGTCGGGCAGGGGTAGTCGGGAGGGGGTGGGGGGGACATATTATCAGTGGGATGTGGAAGTGATCAGGCAGTAGCTTCCACTTAAAACCTGATAGCCATTGCCTGATCAACAAATTGAAACACACTCCCAGCTGCAGTCTAACAACTGCCATTTATAAAAGTGGCTGGAAGACTCCTGTTCATGGGGTGTGTTAGTATAGCTATAGCTCTTTAGTTGTATCACCACTCCCTGCTGTTTATTAAAAGCCAGTACTCTTTATTTGAGGAACCCCTCTCCACAGAGCAGTGTAAACAAATTCATGTAAATGATTATAATCTGGCCATAAGCGATCATGTAGAAATACAGATTAAATATCTGATTGTAGCACATCTCATATGGTTAATGAATAACATTAGCAGTTTAGTGAATTAATTTGCTTGTTGACCCAAATTGCCCAGTGTAGTACACCTACCAGTTTAGAAGGTGTGTATGGCTGAGGACGGGTGGTGTGTCACAGTCGGATTTATGCTGCTCCAACTCTCATATGCACATACAATAGACCACAAAGTCTATAAAATACCAGCCAAAAGCCTTACAGTTTACAGGACCAACAACAGCGGAGCATTATCAAAATAAAATGTTGCTGTTTCTGTTTTGGTGGAAGGTAAGAGTTCTTTTTAGTAATGATAGCCAGGCTAAGGGCTCATTCAGACTTATGGCTAGGGGGGTGGACGGTAAAAGCATGGGGTTGCGCCACCTACCTAAACCAGAGCATGCAGCTATTCAGGGCTGTACACTTGCCGCAGCAAAAATGCCCCCCCTGTTGTGTTCAGCCACTCTAGTGAATAAGGCTGTGCCACAACCATCCTGCAACCATGTGCAACACCCATGGTTGTGGCGCAGTGGGCTGGCATTTTCAGGCTTAAAACAGGCAGTAAGGAGGCATCATGTCGCCTCTCTAAAAAGCGATCCACCGCAGATCATTTTACAGAGAGGCAGCAAGGGCTGCTATAAGTCAGATTAAAATGAGTCCAATCACTTTGAGAACATGAGGTCTATTTTCTTTAAAAAAACGTGATTTTATGATGTGCTGTGTTGTCATTTTAAACTTCAGTGATGCAGAAGTCAGAGTACTATTCCACAATCATGCTCTTTCTAGAGTCATGTGATTGTTCTTTAACATTCTTTTTTTAAACTCGATTCCTGGTTTTTATTGTCTGTGATTATAGCTAGGAAACCGAAGGACTTGATAAAATAAACTCTTGTAATGATTCACCCAATTTACAGTTTATAGCATGCAACTCTCCCATAGCTCACGTTTTTCAGTAGAGTTTTTAAGAGGTTTTATAAAAAATATTAGATTTACAATAAATGTGTGTCCACATGTACTGTAAATAATATCAAGGAAAAGGTCAGTATGATGCTTGATTCCAAGCCAGTAGGTCATAGGTTGAAACAAAACATCACTGGGGCTGTAATCATAGCATGCAGATGGCTAATAAGCTACAGTCAGGTATAGGCTTCATTCACACGTGGCGTTCAGTGTAGGAGGATTAATGTAAGATCTTGGCTTTTTTCTATGCCCAGAAAGCCCAGGTGTCGCGGACAGCCACCTATAGACATGAACAGCCTTGTGTGGCTGTACATGGGGACATACCTCCCAACATTTGAACTTTAGAATGAGGAACACTGGAGGTGGGAAAAGTGGTAAAATGTGGGCGTTGCCAAGCGCTTAGCAGTGGCAGGGGCTCAAGGGATGTGGTTAAACAAAACCCAGGCTTCCTTGTACTTATAAAATAGACTTTGATTGCTTTGTCTACTTCATAAGAAGAACTTCATTAAAATAGTCAGGGACTGAATAGCAACCAGCAACTGTTGAGATAATGAGGAGACTTTGGTGAGAAGTATATAATGTACAGTATTGTGTATATAGTGCAGGAGTATGTAATGTACAGAATACAGGGGTCAGGAGTATGTGATGGACAAAATGCAGGGGTCAGGAGTATGTAATGTACAGAATGCAGGGGACAGGAGTGTGTAATGTACAAAATGTAGGGGACAGGGGGGTGTAATGTACAAAATGCAGGGGACAGGAGGGTGTAATGTACAGAATGCAGGGGTCAGGAGGAGTGTGTAATGTACAGAATGCCGGCGACAGGAGTGTGTAATGTACACAATGCCGGAGACAGGTGTGTGTAATGTATAGAATGCAGGGGACAGGAGTGTGTAATGTACAGAATGCAGGGGACAGGAGTGTGTAATGTACAGAATGCAGGGGACAGGAGTGTGTAATGTACAGAATGCAGGGGACAGGAGTATGTAATGCACAGAATGCAGGGGACAGGAGTATGTAATGCACAGAATGCAGGGGACAGGAGTGTGTAATGCACAGAATGCAGGGGACAGGAGTGTGTAATCCACAGAATGCAGGGGACAGGAGTATGTAATGTACAGAATGCATGGGGACAGGAGTATGTAATGTATAGAATGCAGGGGACAGGAGTGTGTAATATACAGACTGCAGGGAGTGGTTCCATATAGTATCTCACAAAAGTGAGTACACCCCTTGGGAGCCGGGATTGGATCAGGGTGGTGGATGGAGCCGGAATGGGATCAGGTAGGTGGATGGAGCCAGGAGGGGATTGAGGGAATATACAGTGTCTCACAAAAGTGAGTACACCCCTCACATTTTTGTAAATATTTTATATCTTTTCATGTGACAAAACTGAAGAAATGAGACTTTGCTACAATGTAAAGTAGTGAGTGTACAGCTTGTATACCAGTGTAAATTTGCTGTCCCCTCAAAATAACTCAACACACAGCCATTAATGTCTAAACCGCTGGCAACAAAAGTGAATATACCCCTAAGTGAAAACATCCAAATTTTACCTTATTGGCCATTTTCCCTCCCTGGTGTCGTGACTCGTTAGTGTTACAATGTCTCAGGTGTGAATGGGGAGCAGGTGTGTTAAATTTGGTGTTATTTCGTTCTCACTCTCTCATACTTTGAAGTTCAACATGGCATCTCATGGCAAAAAACTCTCTGAGGATCTGAAAAAAAGAATTGTTGCTCTACATAAAGATGGCTAGGCTATAAGAAGATTGGCAAGACCCTAAAACTGAGCTGCAGTACGGTGGCCAAGACCGTACAGCGGTTTAACAGGACAGGTTCCAATTATTACAGGCTTCGCCATGGTCGACCAAAAACATTGAGTGCATGTGCTCAGCATCATATCCAGAGGGTGTCTTTGGGAAATGGACATATGAGTGCTGCCAGCATTGCTGCAGAGGTTGAAGGAGGGGGGGGTCAGCCTGTCAGTGCTCAGACCATACGCCTCACACTACATCAAATTGGTCTGTATGGCTGTCCTCCCAGAAGGGAGCCTCTTCTAAAGATGATGCACAAGAAAGCCTGCAAACATTTTGCTGAAGACCAGCAGACTAAGGACATGGATTACTGGAACCATGTCCTGTGGTCTGATGAAGCCAAGATAAACTTATTTGGTTCAGATGGTGTCAAGCGTGTGTGGCGGCAACCAGGTGAAGAGTACAAAGACAAGTGTGTCTTGCCTACAGTCAAGCATGGTGGTGGGGAGTGTCATGGTCTGGGGCTGCATGAGTGCTGCCAGCACTGGGGAGCTACAGTTCATTGAGGGAACCATAAATGCCAACATGTACTGTGACATTCTGAAGCAGAGCATGATCCCCTCCCTTTGGAGACTGAGCTGCAGGGCAGTATTCCAACATAACGAACCCAAACACACCTCCAAGACAACCACTGCCTTGCTAAAGAAGCTGAGGGTAAAGGTGGTGGACTGGACAAGCATGTCTCCGGACCTAAACCCTATTGAGCATCTGTGGGGCATCCTCAAACGGAAGGTGGGGGAGCGCAAGGTCTCTAACATGCACCAGTTCTGTGATGTCTTCATGGAGGAGTGGAAGAGTACTCAAGTGGCAACCTGTGAAGCTCTGGTGAACTCCATGCCCAAGAGGGTTAAGGCAGTGCTGGAAAATAATGGTGGCCACACAAAGTATTGAAACTTTGGACCCAGTTTGGACATTTTAGCTTAGGGGTGTACACTCACTTTTGTTGCCAGCAGTTTAGACATTAATGGCTGTGTGTTAAGTTATTTTGAGAGGACATCAAATTTACACTGTTATACAAGCTGTACACTGACTACTTTACATTGTAGCAAAGTGTAATTTCTTCAGTGTTGTCACATGAAAAGATATAAAATATTTACAAAAATGTGAGGGGTGTACTCACTTTTGTGAGACACTGTATATTCCCTTAGCCTTAGAACCAGCACTTCACACTGATATATCGGGACACAGCACTGGACTAAAACTTCAAGGGACAAGGGAATTTAAACTGGGATAGCTGGCAAGTATGAGGCAGCTGCTTTGGGCCTGTTTGTCACAACAATGACAGTGCCCAGGGCAGCTGCCCCTTTTGCCCTGCCTTAAAGACGGCCTTGATTGGGACTCTCTTGTATATTTCACTTATCACCTTTACCTCTTGTATTTTGGCTGGTGTCTCACTTTTACTATCTTACCTGCTTATCTATTACTCGCTTTACGCTTCCACCTGGACACCTAGCTTCCGTTCACTTTCACATTTGTTCACAATGTATTTTTAATGGATATCCTATCTATCCATTACAGACCTCACTGGCAGCTATTTTTTCTGCTCATCACTTCTGATCCATTATGGAGACTGGCAATCTGTGCTCTGGGGATGCTGCCTGTGCGCCTTGTTCGGGGTGGGGCTTTAGACTACCTCAGCTCCCAGGACAGACAAACCCTTCCAGCCCTGGCCCCACATATACCACCCACCATTGTATTCAATTGTATGTAAGTACCCAGGATTGACAGTCTTGTTCCTTCCTGTTGTGCTTATTTCGATACTTGACTGAATCATATTGTGTTTTTTTTGTAGATACTCTATAGCATCCACCCCTGAGGAAGTGTTCACACATGAAACGCGTCAGTAATTTAGGATGTAGTTACACGCCCAAATAGGATTCAATCCAGATATACCATCAAATCTTTTTTTATACAATTTTACATTCCGTTCATTCAATATTGTTTTGTGCTGTCAAGCTGACATGTGTATATACATGATTTTATACAACTTTATACAACCTTTTCATATTGCCACGTGCTGCTAAATGTATATATTTATGAATTTATGATGTTCTTGCCATGTGTGCATGTATTAGGGTACTACATTTATGCATGTTATGTACCATTGCAATGTATTTGCATCTATTTATGTCATTTAAATACATACACAATCTAACCTCAACCAGTCAACAGACTCATTTAAAGTCCCAATTTCCTTTTTGTTTACCTGCTCCCCACCCATAGACTTCAGTGGGATTTGCCACAAAGTTTGTGAACTTCGAGCAAGATTCACAAAACTGTTCACAAACAAAACCCAGAAAGATTTGCTCAACTCTGCCCTGACAATTCCTTCATCTGCTTTTCCCTCCAGAAGGATGGAATCATCCAGGGTCATCATCTACTCATAGTGACTGAGTAAGTATGAACAGCAAGATATTACAGCTTTATTGGTAGTTTTTAATGATGTGGGCTTATGAGCATTTTAAAGCTTAAATTCCGGGAATTCAGCTATGTTGTAAAAACTGCAGGCATACCATGAGTTAAGTCTAACAAGGTGCCTGCTGCCTGGTGGACTTATCATCTGACAGGTTTATTGTGCTCCAGGAAGATAACTTCTGGAGCTAAGAAACTGCTGCTGTGGTCTCAGTTCCTTCAAGAGCAGAGTCGCTTGAACTGCTATGGCCGACCCTCCCCTCCTTCTGCCTAATCACAGAAGCCTTTGTATCATGTGAACCCAGTCACAAAATTCAAAGACTTCTGTGAATGAGCAGCAGAGGAAAGGCATGGCCATATCTGCTCTGTTCTTCTCTTCTCTCACAGCCAGAGTGTGTCCTCCGGGAGTGCAAACCTGTCACATATAAGTAATCTGTAGTTTCAGATCCTAAAAAAAAAAACATCTGAATGCCTAAAAACTTTTATTATTGTGCCTGTTTGCAAGAGTCCAAAACTCTGAGGTCTGAAATGCAACAATTTCTCAGGTTCTTGAGGTAAGATCCACCATATACTTTCCTAGCCCTTGGAGCAGAAGAATGCTTAGATAAGTCGTATCACTTTTAGTTTAAATCAATTGCTTTGCTTCTGAAATGTTTGTAAATTGTATATACAGCCCACCTTTTAGGAATCTTAATTATGAAATGAAGAAAATTAATTTTATGAATACTGTAAAGCATTTACAAATTGACTGAGCTAGATTGAGCCTGTTGTTGTATAACCCTGTAGGTGGAAGTGATTGATTTTGTGAACCTTTTATCTGTCAGAGGTTGTGTGTTTATAATTAAAAACTACACTAGTCTGTTATCTGCTAGAGAGCAGAGCTTTCAAACTAGAAGTATCAGGCACGTCATACTTTATGAGAGTCCATGTGTTTGTAGTTTCTCCATGTCCAGATCAGAGGATTTGTGTTCTTGTATTATTGGCCAGAGTGCTGGGAAATGTTAGAAGATCACATTCATGCACCATCAATTTCTAATCTAGATTAGGCAGGGAAACTAATGCCCCGTACACACGATCGGATCGAACAAATGTTGGATGTGAGCGTGTTAGCTGAAAGTCCGACCGTCTGTATGCTCAATCGAACATTTGTTGGCAGACTTTACGACTAGCTAGCAGGCTAGAAGGTTCTCAAATTTTCCACCAACAAAACTTTGTTGTTGGAATTTCCGATCGTGTGTACAAAAGTCTGACGCGCGAACGTTCACGCATGCTCAGAATCAAGCTGAAGGAGCCGCACTGGCTACTGAACTTCCTTTTTCTCGGCTCGTCGTACATCTCGTACGTCACCGCGTTCCCACGTTCCCACGTTCGTAATTGTTGGCCAACATTTGTGTGACCGTGTGTATGCAAGACAAGTTTGAGCCAACATCCTTCGAACAAAAATCCACTGTTTTGTTGGCGGAAAGTCAGATCGTGTGTATAAGGCTGCATTCACACCTGCGTGTTTCCCAAAATGCGTAACAAAACACATACAAAAATGACCGTTTGTCACGCTGCAGTCACAGGTTGCATTTTTGGTGCCATTAGCAGGTGCTCCAGAACTTGCATTGAAAAAACACCAGACTCTCCATGACCAAAAAAGGTTCTAGAGCTACTCTGGGGCTGTCACGTACCTGGCAGAAGAGCCTGACACGATGAGGAAGGCCTCTCTCACAACTCTGACTCGAGGTCCTCTGATAGAGCAGACAGGTAGCGCAGGAATACAGAGTGGTACGAGTGCCTATTGGTCTTGCTAGCAGCAGGGCTGGATGGACTCTTAGGAGAAAACAGGTGAAGGCCATCAGTGGCTTGCATCGAAGCAGGAGTGCCGGATGGACACCAATGAGCAGGAGACAGGAGCAGGCTGGTACTGGAGATAGCGGACAGGCACCGGCTGGTAGCAGACAGGCTGAGGCTCGCAGAGAGGCTCTCAGCAGCCAGTCCAGCAGTGATAGGGACAGAACAATAGTCAGACGAACCGGGTCATACACAGGCAGACCAGCAAGTCAGTAACAGATCAGTGGAGCAGCGGCAAGAGGAACAGGCAGAGTTCAGGAGCAGTCAAGACAAGCCGGGTCGGTAACAGCAGCCAGATGCACAGTAACAGGTTGCAGGTATGCACAAGAATGTTGTAGACAAGACAGCACTGAAGCATAGCACAGGCTCAGTTTAAATAGCCCGATTGGTGCCAATGCAAGCAACAGATGTGCGCATGCACATGAATATACGCGTGTGTGCACCAGCATGTGCAAAATTTCTATTAGCATGAACAGGGACATGAATTAGCCTGTGCCTATACACAGGATGCTGTCTAGAAGAGCCATCCTGTCTGCTGGAATTTTCTTCCTGACAGGGGCCCCTGTTCCGCTTGAATGGTGTGCCCTAGGAGTGATGCTCATTAGTGCGTCAAAAACACAACGTTACATAGTTGGTCAGGTTGAAAAAAGACACAAGTCCATTATTTAGTTCAACCAATAAAAAAACAAATTATACAATCCCATTTACACAATTCTATACCCACAGTTGATCCAGAGGAAGGCGAAAAACCCCAGCAAAGCATGATCCAATTTGCTACAGCAGGGGAAAAAATTCCTTCCTGATCTCCTGATATTCCCTGGATCAACTTTACCTATAAATATTAGTATCCAGTTATATTATGTACATTTAGGAAAGAATCCAGGCCTTTCTTAAAGCAATCTACTGAGCTGGACAGAACCACCTCTGGAGGGAGTCTATTCTACATTTTCACAGTTCTTACTGTGAAGAAACCTTTCCGTATTTGGAGATGAAATCTCTTTTCCTCTAGGCATAAAGAGTGCCCCCTTGTCCTCTGTGATGACCTTAAAGTGAATAACTCAACACCAAGTTCACTATATGGACCCTTTATGTATTTGTACATATTGATCGTATCCCCACTTAGGCTCCATGCACACTGGCTTAAAAAATGTTGCTTCTACAGGCATTTTGTGTTCTGCCTGTAGAAGCTACTCAATGTTATCCTATGTGTCCATGCACATTAGGACGATTAGAGGCAGATTTTGAGCTCAACGTTTAGAGACAGGGAAAAAAACTTTTGGTTCGCGTTTCTTTTGGAGCTCATTGGCAGAAAAAAATGTAAAACTTTCCTAAACTCGTCTTAACTTTGTACAAAAAATGCTCTATATGAGATGTTTTTTAAGCACAGTGTGCATGGAGCCTGAATCTCCTCTTCTCAAGAGAGAATAAATTCAGTTCCTCTAATCTTTCCTCATAGCTGAGCTCCTCTATGCCTCTTATCAGTTTGGCTGCTCTTCTCTGCACTTTCTCCAGTTCCCTGTTATCCTTTATGTGAACTGGACTGCATATTCTAGAAGAGGGCTTACTAATGATTTGTACAGGGCAGTGGCGGGTGGTGGCTTTTTTTTTTTGGGGGGTGGCAAATAACTCCCCCCCCCCCAGTTGGTCTGGCGGTCGGGGGCACCCCCCTACCCCGGCACTTACCCCATAGGTTGCAGGCGGGTGGGCAGCGGCCGGGTTCTGGGTCGGTTGCGGGCTCCTATGGGCGGAGGGTTGCGGGCTCCTATGGGCGGTAGGCGGTAGGCAGCGGCTCCTGTGTCCTCTCTGCATCATGGAGGCTTCTGTCGTGCAGCTCCTCCCTCCTCCTCCTAGGCGTTCAATAGGATCGCCTGTCCTTTCAGCCAATCAGGTGACGATGTCGAAACCAGCTTCTTGATTGGCTGGGAGGAGGAACAGTGTTACAACAGTGAATATTGATTCGCTGTTGTAAAACACCTGGGTGGGCTTGGAGCGCACTCTCTGTGACCCCGAGCCCACTCTATATTGAAGCCTATTAGAGCCTCTGGCTGTAATCGGTGCTTCAAAAAAAAAAAAACAGCCCCTCTGCACTGGGATCCATGCATCGGTGTCCTGAAAGGGGCCAGACGCATTGCTAGGGGGGGCGGCAATGGACGGGGGGGCGGCGCCCATGCGCCCTTAATTGATGGTACAGGGGGAAAATGATATATCTCTCTCTCTCTCTTTGGAGTCCATACCTCTCTTAATACAAGGACTTTGCTCACTTTGAAAACCACAGCTTGGCATTGCATGCTGTTATTTACCTCCTTTAAGAACCTTTAAACTATCCCCCCAGTTGTGCTCCCCCTAGTATGTATGATGCATGCATATTCTTAGTCCCCAAGTGCATAACTTTACATTTATCTACATCAAACCTCTGCCACATAGTCGCCTAATTAAACAGTGCATTGAGGTCAGCTTGTAAATTGGAGACATCCTGTAAGGATGTTATTCCACTACATAGCTTGGTGTCATCAAGGCAGAAATGGTACTTTTATTCCCAGACCCTATATCATTTATAAATGTATTAAAAAGTGAGGGTCCCAACACTGAACCTTAGGGTAGACCGCTGATAACCTTAGACCATTCAGAGTATGAATCATTACCCACTACTCTCTGAATTTGGTCTTTTAGCCAGTTTTCTTTCCATTTACAAACTGATCTTTCCAAGCCTGTAGACTTTACCTTACACATTGGATGTGTGTGGGGATCTGTGTCAAACACTTTTGCAAAATCCAAGTATACCACGTCCATAGCCACCCCTCTGTCCAAGGTTTTACTTACCTCCTCATAAAGAGGAAATCAGGTTTGTTTCACAACTTCTGTTTTTCATAAATCCATGCTGTCTGTTGCTTAAAATATTTTTTTCCAGCAAGAACTCGTCTATGTGTTCTTTTATTAAACTTTCCAGTATCTTCCCAACTATAGAAGTTAAAATGAACAGGTCTATAGTTACCTGGTAAAGAATTTGATCCTTTTTTAAATATAGGCACACCTTAGCTCTATGCCATACTAATGGTACTGTTCCAGTCACTAACGAGTCCCTAAAAATTACATACAATGGCTTTGAAATGACAGAGCTCAATTATTTTAGGATCCATAGGTGGATGCCATCTGGTCCAGGTGCTTTATCCACCTTTATTCTGTCTAATTATTTCAGGACCATATCACATTTGAGCCATTGTGGATAATTTGGGGTTGTGTCAATACCATCCCCATTATGGACTTGAGCTCCCTCATGCTCCTTTCTATTTAATAAATTTGCCTTCTCTTTGTTCCCAGTCACCCACTTTAGATTATTTTGTAAAGGGCCTACATGCTCAGACCTGACCTTTTTACTGTTAATACCCTGTATATTTGAAGAATTGTTTGGGGTTTGTCCTAATATTTTTTGCAATCTGTCGTTTGTTTTGAATTTGTGCATCCTTTATTTTCTTTTTACATATTCTGTTATATTCTTTGTAACATTTAAACAATGATAGTGTTCCTTCATTTTTACATTTTTAAAAAGCTATTAGATATAGCTTTTTTAACTTTGGCCGTGAGCCGCATAATTTTATTTTTAAGCTTTTAAACTTATTGCCCATGGGAATATACTTTGCAGTGAGTTCACATACAGTCGTTTTGAAGAATTCCCATTTCTGTTCTGTGTTCATCGATGACAATATTCCCTCCTAGTCTAAGTCTTGGAGAGCAGCCCTCATCCTTGGAAAATTTGCTTTCTTAAAGTTAAGTGTTTTTATCTTTCCTGTATGTGTTTGTTGCTTACAGCTAACATTAAATGGAATCATCTGCTACCCAGATGTTCCTTTATATGAACATTAGTAATAAGCTCTGCATGGTTTGAGATTACCAGGTCCAACAGACCATCATTCCTAGTTGGGGCCTCTATGAATTGTACCATAAAATTGCCCTGTAATAGATTTATAGATGTTTGCCCTTTAACTGTTCCAGCAGTGCCATTACTCCAGTCAATTTCCAGGTAGTTAAAATCCTCCATTATTATCACCATCCTAGCCCTTGCAGCCCTTTCCATCTGTGCAAGGAGCTGAGTCTCCACCTCCTCATTAACAATGGGTGGCCTCAGGGCCGTCTTTACCGCGGGGCAAAAGGGGCATCTGCCCAGGGCCCTGTCATTGTTGGGGGCCCTGCGCTGCCCGTCCCTTAAACCCTGCACACTGCCCGCCGGAGTTCGGCCACCTCCGGTGCTGGTCGCATGCTGGCTGCTCGCTACTGTCACTTGGAAATACACAAGCACGGCTTGTGTATTTCCAAGTGACAGCGCTTCTCTTCCGGCGGCTGTTCTCATCCCTCAGGGACACACACGATCTATGAGAGCAGAGGAGGAAGGGGGCGGGGACTCTGCACAGGGGAAGCTGTTTCTGGGACTGGCAGGTTCCACGGACATCGGAGGACAACATGCTGTGAGTACACAGAGTTTTCCTCTATACTGGAATGGGGGATGGGGGCTTTGTGGGAGGACAGCCTTGTACTTAGGGAGAGTGGAGCTCTGTATTGAAATCTGGGTGGGAGGAGAGCTGTGCACTTCTGCACTCTGCACCCACCTTACTCTGCACTCTGCACCCACCTCACTCTGCACCCACCTCACTCTGCACTCTGCACCCACTGCACTCTGCACCCACCTCACTCTGCACCCACCTCACTCTGCACTCTGCACCCACCTCACTCTGCACTCTGCACCCACCTCACTCTGCACCCACCTCACTCTGCACCCACCTCACTCTGCACTCTGCACCCACCTCACTCTGCACTCTGCACCCACCTCACTCTGCACTCTGCACCCACCTCACTCTGCACCCACCTCACTCTGCACTCTGCACCCACCTCACTCTGCACCCACCTCACTCTGCACCCACCTCACTCTGCACTCTGCACCCACCTCACTCTGCACCCACCTCACTCTGCACCCACCTCACTCTGCACTCTGCACCCACCTCACTCTGCACCCACCTCACTCTGCACCCACCTCACTCTGCACCCACCTCACTCTGCACCCACCTCACTCTGCACCCACCTCACTCTGCACCCACCTCACTCTGCACTCACCTCACTCTGCACTCACCTCACTCTGCACCCACCTCACTCTGCACCCACCTCACTCTGCACTCTGCACCCACCTCACTCTGCACCCACCTCACTCTGCACCCACCTCACTCTGCACTCTGCACCCACCTCACTCTGCACTCTACACCCACCTCACTCTGCACCTACCTCTCTCTGCACTTACCTCACTCTGCACCCACCTCACTCTGCACCTACCTCACTCTGCACCTACCTCACTCTGCACCTACCTCACTCTGCACTCTGCACCCACCTCACTCTGCACCCACCTCACTCTGCACCCACCTCACTCTGCACCCACCTCACTCTGCACCCACCTCACTCTGCACTCTGCACCCACCTCACTCTGCACCCACCTCACTCTGCACCTACCTCACTCTGCACCCACCTCACTCTGCACCCACCTCACTCTGCACCCACCTCACTCTGCACCCACCTCACTCTGCACCCACCTCACTCTGCACTCTGCACCCACCTCACTCTGGACCCACCTCACTCTGGACCCACCTCACTCTGGACCCACCTCACTCTGGACCCACCTCACTCTGGACCCACCTCACTCTGAACACTGCACTCACCTCACTCTGCACCCACCTCACTCTGCACCCACCTCACTCTGCACTCTGGACCCACCTCACTCTGGACCCACCTCACTCTGGACCCACCTCACTCTGGACCCACCTCACTCTGGACCCACCTCACTCTGGACCCACCTCACTCTGAACACTGCACTCACCTCACTCTGCACCCACCTCACTCTGCACCCACCTCACTCTGCACCCACCTCACTCTGCACCCACCTCACTCTGGACCCACCTCACTCTGGACCCACCTCACTCTGGACCCACCTCACTCTGGACCCACCTCACTCTGCGCCCACCTCACTCTGCGCCCACCTCACTCTGCGCCCACCTCACTCTGCGCCCACCTCACTCTGCACTCTGCACCCACCTCACTCTGGACCCACCTCACTCTGGACCCACCTCACTCTGAACACTGCACTCACCTCACTCTGCACCCACCTCACTCTGCACCCACCTCACTCTGCACCCACCTCACTCTGGACCCACCTCACTCTGCACTCTGCACCCACCTCACTCTGGACCCACCTCACTCTGGACCCACCTCACTGTGCACTCTGCACCCACCTCACTCTGCACCCACCTCACTCTGGACCCACCTCACTCTGGACCCACCTCACTCTGGACCCACCTCACTCTGGACCCACCTCACTCTGCACTCTGCACCCACCTCACACTGCACTCTGCACCCACCTCACAATGTACCCACCTCACACTGCACTCTGCACCCACCTCACTCTGCACTCTACACCCACATCACTCTTCACCCACCTCACCTCTGCACCGACCTCACCTCTGCACCCACCTCACCCTACACTCTGCACCCACCTCACTCTGCACCCACCTCACTCTGCACCCACCTCACCCCTGCACCCACCTCACCCCTGCACTCTGCACCCACCTCACCCTACACTCTGCATCCACCTCACCCCTGCACTCTGTACCCACCTCACTCTTCACTCTGCCCCCACCTCACTTTGCACCTACCTCACTCTGCACCCACCTCACCCCTGCACTCTGCATCCACCTCACCCCTGCACTCTGCATCCACCTCGCTCTGCACTCTGCACCCACCCCACTCTGCACCCACCTCACTCTGCACCCACCTCACTCTGCACCCACCTCACCCTACACTCTGCATCCACCTCACCCCTGCACTCTGTACCCACCTCACTCTTCACTCTGCACCCACCTCACTCTGCACCCACCTCACTCTGCACCCACCTCACCCCTGCACTCTGCATCCACCTCACTCCTGCACTCTGCATCCACCTCACCCCTGCACTCTGCATCCACCTCACCCCTGCACTCTGCACCCACCTCACTCCTGCACCCACCTCACTCTGCACTCATCTCACTCTGCACCCACCTCACTCTGCACCCACCTCACTCTGCACCCACCTTACCCCTGCATTCTGCACCCACCTTACCCCTGAACTCTGCATCCACCTCACCCCTGCATTCTGCACCCACCTCACTCTGCACTCATCTCACTCTGCACTCTGCACCCACCTTACTCTGCACCCACCTCACCCCTGCATTCTTCACCCACCTTACCCATGCACTCTGCATCCACCTAACCCCTGCACTTTGCACCCACCTCACCCCTGCACTCTGCACCCACCTCAGTCCTGCACTTTGCACCCACCTCACCCCTGCACTCTGCACCCACCTCAGTCCTGCACTCTGCACCCACCTCACCCCTGCACTCTGCACCTACCTCACCCCTGCACCCACCTTACTCCTGCACTCTGCATCCACCTCACCCCTGCACTCTGTAGACACCTCACTCTGCACCCACCTCACCCCTGCACTCTGCACCCACCTCAGTCCTGCATTCTGCACCCACCTCAGTCCTGCACTCTGCACCCACCTCAGTCCTGCACTCTGCACCCACCTCAGTCCTGCATCCTGCACCCACCTCAGTCCTGCATCCTGCACCCACCTCAGTCCTGCACCCTGCGCCCACCTCACCCCTGCACTCTGCGCCCACCTCACCCCTGCACTCTGCGCCCACCTCACCCCTGAACTATGCACCCACCACACCCCTGCACTCTGCACCCATCACTCCCCTACACTCTGCACCCACCTCACCCCTGCACTCACCTCACTCTGCACCCACCTCAGCCTTGCACTCTGCACCCACCTCAGCCCTGCACTCTGCACCCACCTCAGTCCTGCACTCACCTCACCCCTGCACTCTGCACCCACCACACCCCTGCACTCTGCACCCACCTCACCCCTGCAATCTGCACCCACCTCACCCCTGCACTCTGCACTCACCTCACTCTGCACCCACCTCACCCCTGCAATCTGCACCCACCTCACCCCTGCACTCTGCACTCACCTCACTCTGCACCCACCTCAGTCCTGCACTCTGCACCCACCTCAGTCCTGCACTCTGCACCCACCTCAGTCTGCACCCACCTCACCCCTGCACTCTGCACCTACCTCACCCCTGCACCCACCTTACTCCTGCACTCTGCATCCACCTCACCCCTGCACTCTGTAGACACCTCACTCTGCACCCACCTCACCCCTGCACTCTGCACCCACCTCAGTCCTGCATTCTGCACCCACCTCAGTCCTGCATTCTGCACCCACCTCAGTCCTGCACTCTGCACCCACCTCAGTCCTGCATCCTGCACTCACCTCAGTCCTGCACCCTGCGCCCACCTCACTCCTGCATTCTGCGCCCACCTCATTCCTGCACTCTGCACCCACCTCACCCCTGCACTCTGCACCCACCTCACCCCTGAACTATGCACCCACCACACCCCTGCACTCTGCACCCATCACTCCCCTACACTCTGCACCCACCTCACCCCTGCACTCACCTCACTCTGCACCCACCTCAGCCTTGCACTCTGCACCCACCTCAGCCCTGCACTCTGCACCCACCTCAGTCCTGCACTCACCTCACCCCTGCACTCTGCACCCACCACACCCCTGCACTCTGCACCCACCTCACCCCTGCAATCTGCACCCACCTCACCCCTGCACTCTGCACTCACCTCACTCTGCACCCACCTCACCCCTGCAATCTGCACCCACCTCACCCCTGCACTCTGCACTCACCTCACTCTGCACCCACCTCAGTCCTGCACTCTGCACCCACCTCAGCCCTGCACCCACCTCACCCCTGCACTCTGCACCCACCTCACCCCTGCACTCTGCACTCACCTCACCCCTGCACTCTGCACCCACCTCACCCCTGCACTCACCTCACCCCTGCACTCACCTCACCCCTGCACTCTGCACAAAGCGCACCCCCCAACCCTGCACTCTGTACATAGTGCACCCCTCAATGCTAGTGCAGTTTGGCCACACCCGCAATTTGCACTGAGAGGTTATGATGTGTAGTAACCTCTAGCAACTAATCTGTAAGCTGTAATGATGTGTTGTAATCTCTGGCAGCCAATCACAATCGTTGCCTGATCTGCTGCAGTAAACTCATTTTGAGTCTAGCTGGGGGGGCCCCAATAAAATCTTTGCCCAGGGCCCAATCAATATTAAAGACGGCCCTGGGTGGCCTATAACAAACTCCAATGATTAACTTTGAACTAAGCAACTCTATATGCAGTTCCACCCATAATGCTTCAGGCACATCACACTCTCCATAGAGACAGGCACTGCCACCTTTCCTTTTTACCGTGTCTCCATGAAATAGTGCATAGCCAGGAATATTAATAGCCCAGTCATGTGAAGAATGAAGCCAAGATTTAGCAATACCGATTAAATAAGTGAGCAGGAATTCTCATTCCTGCTACGCTCAGGTGTGATTGGAACCTAACAATGAAGACAAATACTTTTATATGCGTTGATGTGGAAATGTAAAGACATCCCATGGTAATTGTTGCATTTTTCAATATATTTAAACAGGCAAACATTAGCTTTTCATTAAGAGGATGAAAATAATATGAAAGTAAAATCCCTAAAACCAAGTAGTAAAGATAATATACAACAGCACTAATAAGCAGTTCCTGACTAGATAAGAGCTCAGGCATGTTTGGATCCTAATTTGAACCCACCTAAATTGTCCAGCCAGGGAGTGGTCACTTCACAAAGCCAATCAGATTAGGATCCAAACATGCCTGAACCTGACCAAAAAATAAAATCACAAAAAAGACAAGCAGGTATGGTAAAAGGAATTCTTTTAGAACACGATTTTATTTGAACGACATATAAATGGACATGCACAACCACTAAAACAAATACCTCCCCCATGAAATATTAAAAATGTCTTCCAATCATAGGTCATAAACTCATCCAAATCTCAATCACACCCTCAGGTACCAGTACTGATCTAAAGGGCTAATGCAATATATAATACATCCAAAAACATTTAAGGGGAGAAAATGTGTCTTTTCAATGTTATTCAACAACAGAAGCTGATATTACTCCAGAAAGAAGCAGATGTATAATTTTGTAGGCATATTGCATAAATGTCCACCAGTCACTGATACCAGTGAAACCTCTGACCACTTCTCCATACCGGGTTTCGTTAGTTGCAAGATGTGTGTGGGTTTCTGTAATAATATGTATAGGTTTAAACTTTTTAGCAGTGTGCGAAAAGAGCTGTAGACTCAGACATAAAGAAAAAAGACATACATTTATTAATTTAAATGTGGAAAGAAAACAGTTACGCATTAAAAAAAAAAAAAAAAAAAAACTTAGCTGCGATTGACCCTTCTATTCAACATTCGGTAATCCTGGCACAAGGCTGAAGTTGATATGGGTGATGTCCTTATTATACTTTACAGGCAACATATGCCATGCATCTCTAACCAATCACAACAGAAACAAACAAGCTTCTTACGCAATCACAGCTGATAAAGAAACATGGTTTTGTGACATGCTGCATGACCACTTCATACCAAAGTAAATGTGGTAGTAGCTTACTACAATTAGTGAGCCCTCATAAACTAGCTTGGACTAATGTAACTATGCATATACCATACCTGTGTCATCCCACTAGGCCAGGGGTCTCCAAACGTTCTAAACAAAGTGCCAGATTACTGTCCTTCAGACTTTAGAAGGGCCAGACTGTGGCCATTGGCAGTAGAAAAGTCCCAATGTCAGTGAGAAAAAACAATGCCCCGTCTTTGGTGTCAGTGGGAGGAATAGTGCCCCATCCCTGGTGTCAGTGGGAGGTACAGTGCTCCATCGTTGGTGTCAGTAGGAGGAATTGTGCCCCATCATTGGTATCATTGGGCCGTTGTTGGTGTCACTGGTAGAAATTGTGCCCCATTGTTGACGTCATCGGGAGGAACTTTGTCATTAGGAGGAATTGTGCCCCTTTAGTGATGTCACTGGGCCCCATTGTTGGTGTCAGTGGGAGAAATTAGTGCCCCAAGGGCCAGATAAAAGCAAGCAAAAGGCTGCATCTGGCCCTCGGGCCGCAGTTTGGAAACCACTGCTCTAGAAGCTGGAAATAACTATATATAGATGCATCTACTGCAGTGACCTCCACAAACTGCTGGGCCCTGTGCCAAGCAGCTGCCCTGCTGAAATCTGAACAAAGGAGGCCACTGCTCAGCACGGGTAATATTCAGAGAATGCTTTGCATTTTCTCAAGGATTGTAAAGCATTATCTGATTGGACGAGGTGGAGAGGCAGGGCAGTGACATCTCAACAAAAAAGTATTAACTTGGTCTACTGTAATTACCATACCATATTGATGTCTCAAAATCATGGCCAATCTACCCCCTTTAAATGTATCCCACCAAACGGGTGTGTCTACTAGAATTACACTATAATACAACAGTGCTCACAATTGAAATCTTTGTTATTCCATGACAGATCAAAAAGTGCTGCAAACTAATAGGATTCTGTTCGTTGTATCAGCACCACAGATTTATCACACTTGCAAGTGCTGGATAACCAGTGTCCAGGTCTAAGTATCCACTGGGAGTGAATGTGTCTGCTGATCATCTCCTCCTATTTCTCCAGCCAAGCTAATTCCTGCTATATATGATTGTGATTCTGGTTTACAACCCACAAGCAATATTATAAAACTT